>NC_053169.1:53188064-53376993 GCF_016835505.1 Polypterus senegalus | reverse complement strand
ATTCCAGCAACTGCTTGGTTAGAGGTCCATGAACTGTTTTTAAATGTTGTCTTACTGCCTTGTCTCGCGGGACGTCAAATTGTCTTCGCGTGATGTTAAAATGTCTCTCGTGGGACGTCAAATTGTCTTCCAAGAAGATCATGTCTCGTCTCCCTCCCAGGATTTTATTTTTATAATAGAGAGACTAATATGGGATGCTTGCTTTCCCTACTGCCTCTCTCCTTTTAAAAATTTTGTAGAGAAGATTTTTTGAAAAGTATAATCTGTTAATTGAAATCTTCTTGAAACTCTTGGCTGAGGTGAATGCATTACAGCACTAAAACCAGCAGCACTGCAGCCCAGCGGTAAAAGTTCATATCTTGCTGACACGATTCGCTTTTACCATTTCCTTTTTGAAGTCTTTCCCACAGCTTAACCCAATTTGGTCATTGAGGTGCCTTTTCTCTACCTAGAACACACTCCCTCTCCTTTTATTGTGTTGGGCTCCATACCCTACAGGTCGCAACAGATTAAAAAAAAACAAGTAAAAAAATTGATAGATTGTTTTTTGTATCCCGCTTAATAAGATCGTATGGCAATGGATAACCAGAACTTGTACTATAAACAACAGGATCAAGGTGCAAGAACAAACTATGGGGTTAACCAGTCTATTTATATGGGTACTCTCACAACAGTTCATCTAATTTGCAAGGCTTTGGAAGGTGGAAGGAAAACAAATGCTTGGTTTCCACACTAGTGGTGACTGGGCCAAGATTTAAACAAAAATCCCCTGGGCTGTGAGGCAGCAGTATTCTAGCCTCTGCAACACACATGCTGAGAAATGCGTCTAATGAAACTGTCTCTGGGCAAGACACTTATATATCTGTGTTAAACTATTCCTAAAGTCTGATGGAGATCTTTTCTTCTGGTTAAAGCCATCTTTAAAACAGTTTTATTAAAAATTGAGCAAATATCCAAAATGAATATTGCTGCATTTCTGGACTTAAAGCATTCAACTGACAAAAATTAACAGTTCATTTACTGCTGTGTATTTCAATTGAGGTTTTGGTTAAGGGTAATTAGTGTTTTATGTATGCATGTAATTTACTGTTATTTTTTGTGTTTGTAAATATAAGTGTACTAGGCTTATCTTCAGGGACGAACATTGTATAAAAAGGCACAGAAATATATATCTCCTCCTCATGGAGCTCTGATTTTTTTCCTTCACTTTTGTCTAGCAGAGGCTATTTTCTTTGGGAATAATTGCTGCAAAATCAGTAATAGTCTCTTGTTGGAATCTGCCTGATTCTCTTTCTTTACCATTCTTGAAATCATCTTTCTTTAATTTAACCTTATTTGAACGTTCAGCATCAGAAATCTACAGTTCATCTGGCACCAGTGTAGAGAAATTGTAAGCCAATGTGCACTTGGTCAGGACCTGGCTGGCTGATAATCTGCATCGGCTCCTAAATTGCTTTTTGGATATATCTCTTCCTTACTCTGTGGCTCCCTATGCCTGCTATACCTCTCTTCCCAGTTTGTGCACATATCAAGGACTTTTAATCCACCACTGACCTCATCTACAGGGTAATGTGGGAGGAATGGGTACACATTATTATACAATGTAGTGTACTAGGTTGTGAGATTTCACCATGTACTGTAATCTTTAAATTTCACTTGCAAGTTTATAGACACAAGAGCCACTACCTACCATGTCATGTTATCACACTGTCTGTTCATTTGCAGAATTTAGAAAGGCCGTTAAAAAAATGTCATTGTCTCCTAAATATAGTTTATTTACACACAGGCCCTACTAAAGGGTGTTTGACACCATAGGGAAGGATTTGTTTTAGTCTAACACAGTTTTTTCAAATTAACAATATTTGATGTATTGATGTCTAGTTGAAATTTAATAAAAATTTGATCACATCAAAAATGAAATAAATAAAGGGGATTGAGGGGGCGCTATTACCTATTCCATAGTTCATGTCAGACGCCTGCCTTATTGTCTAATATTACTGAGTAATAAAGCCTGTACTTAAATTTTTGCTTACTGACACTGCATTTTTGGAAACCTTCCATGCATTTTCTTATTCTATCTCCAAATGGCATCACTAAAAAATGGTTGTCAAGACTGTTCTCTGTTAACTACTGCTGCCATAGACTTGAGTTTGAATACCAGCACAGTCACTCTGGTTTTACTCCAGTTTTACCAAACGTGCATTTTAATTGGACTGGGACCTTGGGGGTTGGTTGCAGGATTGGCACTCTAGCCACCATATTAAAAAAAAAAAAAACACCCTGGTGCTGAAGTGTCACTTGCTGCACTTGGGTCCCAATTCAGGTGGTTTGTCATGTGCGGGGTATCAGCACATGCTGCCAACCAGTTGTAGGTGACTGAGTAATTCAAATGCAAATGTCCTGTGATGGATAGCACACCTTATTACTGTGTTTATCACTGTATTGGCCAGTTCCTTTCATACATGTCTCTGTCTTATTGCACCTTTCTTACCTGTTTGATTAATGTGTAATATCCAGATCAAATTAATAGTAAAAGCCAGGGTCTCATAATATTAAGTCTTAATAGTATTGGTTCAGCTTAGCACTTTTCACAATGATGGATTTTGTGTTTATAGATAGGGTATAGATATTGAAGTACAGAACAGAGTGTCAAGTCTTTTTTTCCTCAAGGATAAGAGCTTTAAAAAGGTCTGACTATCTGCTTTCATGCACTGCTTCTCTCTTATCCAAGCCTGTCTGAATTGTTTTGCTGGCTGAGTTGTCTAAACAGATTCCTTAGAACCTGTAAAGCATTGCTTTCACTTGCTTGTCACAGTGTGCAAAGTGAGTATTCTGGTGGAATGCCAGCACTAAACATCTTGTTAGTGACTGTAAACTGTATTGTCATTTGAGACGAAGCTGAAAGCCTTGTATATGGTAAAGTAAGCAATATAACTGTTTTATTTCCTTTGTTTAACAGACTTAAACAGAGTTTATCTGGAGTATTTAATATGGAACATTAGGCCAAAATAGTTGGATGCACATTATTGGATTATTGGGGCTTCATCGTGGTCAGTCATTGTCTTTGATTAATAGAATGCCTTTGACAGTGAGCATCAAGACAGCACAGTATACCAGCTGTTAGATTTCACTGTGTAATCATTAGGTTTCACTTGCTACTACCTGCCATGTGAAATTATTACAATCCATTCTCTTAAAAAACCTGGAATCACAGTTAAAAATAATAAATAAATAAATAAATAAATAAAGTTTTCTGTATAGTTTGTTTACACACAAACACCATTGATGACAAAGTCCCTATAGCAATAGACATAAGAACAGTGTATTCCATAGGAGGTGTGAAAAATAAGGACAAGAATGAAGTAGAACTTTTATGTTAAAATACAGGAGTGGAATTTATGCAGATAAAAACAGCATTTGGTAAAACATTTAAATAAAAATAATTGATAATGCCTTACATTCAGATGTACTCTTTTGTTATATCATTCAGTACAATTCAAACTGGCACGTTTCTAAAATTATTTAAGAGACTGTTAAATGCAAAAAAGCTGTATGATTAGACCTGGAGCAGCACTTCATAACACTACACTCTGGTATTGATGGTGGAATTGCAGTTCCATTGTGTTTATTTTTTTTGTTTTTTTTAAATCAATGGGTTTTTTTTTTTAAATTTGTAGTCATGTTTTGGAAATTAAACATTACTTTCCACAGCCCAGCCATTAGTGTGCCTCATTTCTATGGAGTAAGATCACTGTCAAAAATAACACTTGCTTCTGAAAATCACAAACTGTCACTGGTCCACTGGATGGGGCAGAGACAGAGATCAGGGGAGTGTGCACATACATAGGTGGGGTTAGAATTTGAGAACCTCCCATGTAACGTTATCTCTGTTTGTATAGTTAGGTGTGGGTGGCTTGGAGTTTGTTGCCCTATCCCATCCTGTTTGCCACTGCTGGGAGATTTACTCGATCAGCCAAAGCACTTCATGTTTCTCCCAAAATGATCGGTTCATAAAATGCTTTGTAAGCGCCAAAATTTTAAGTTATTATACATTTTATCGCAGCATAATAACGGCAAACAGGATAGTATAGTATGGGATGGTGTGACAGAAGGCGAGCCGCCCACATCTAACTGTGTAAACCCAGATAACGTTCCATGGGTGGGTCTGAAATCCTAACCTCACCCATGTATGTGCTCGCCCCCCTGAGCTCTGAACATCCCCGAATCTCCATCTCCACCCCATACTGCAACCTGCATTGAGGACCTTTTCAAGACGTGACAGTTCAGGCTTGAGAATTGTACTCGTGGTTTTGAGAAGCACAAGCGTAATTTTCAAAAGCAAGTCAAATTTTGGGAAGTGAAAGCATAATTCACACGTGTGAAATGTAAACTGGTCGTAATTAAGAGTTATTTTTGACAGTCTTCTCTCTCCATATGTTTCACTTAGAACTGGGTGTTTAGTCTGAATCTTTCCATTTGAATACATAATATCAATCACTGTCAACTGACATTTTAGCTGGTGTGTAAACATATGGCTGATGCATCAGTCTTGTACTGTTTATCAGTAGCCCAAACCCCCACAACCCAGCATCAGCTCCACTTGCATTTAGCTCTTGCTCCATAGCAGAACACCTTATTACATAGTGTTTTACTATAAAAATTCCTGTTAGATTTTATTTTTTTTTGTAATTAGAAGCCTTATTCTGAAGACAGAAATTTTATTATCTTTATTTTTCTACAATGACACCATTTTTTTTTTGTTTTATTTGGTGCCTGGTTGTAGCACGCTGCGTTTGCTAGGGGCATAAGTGCATTGCATGATCAGTGCAGTGCTTTACAAACTGTTCATACGGACTTCCATTGTCCATGTTTGTGGTGTGTTAAACTATAAAGAAAAAATAAAGTTTTTTATATTCCATAACCTGAACAATACAAAAACATTCTACAAATCAAACAAATATCTTACAGATACAAGCATTTACTTCAAATTAAATGCAGTAAAAGCAAATGAAAAATAAAAGCAAAAATTTATATGAGTTCAACCCCCAGCCAACTAAAAAACGTTTGCATGATTCTGTTAGTGTGATTTTTTTTTTTTTTTATGACTCCTTTTTGTTTTTAATTACAGTCTTGCCTTTTCCCTTTTTGTGTCACGAGTGCCATTTTTCAGTATTATCCTAAATCTGAATGACTAAGATTAATTTCCTGGTCCTTTTAAATCTTAGTCTGCTTGCTTTGCTGATGGTAAGGCATGGTATAGCCTACAACAAATAACAGGATAAGAACTCATTCTCTTTGTGGTCAGATATTCCAACAATCATCAGACTCACAGACAAAGGACCACATGACAGATGCAAAGAGTGCAGTTCACCACAAGCAAAGGTCTTAATTCAAGCCTGGAAAAACGATGCAATATTCCACACAGCATGAGACATCATAAAGTCTTGGTATTATAAGCTGATTTATCTATGGTAAGATAAATTAGAAGTCTAAGTATTTCTGGTTTGATGCTTCTAAAAAGTTTAAATCGCACACATTTCTCTTGATTCAGTATATTCAACACGTATCTAGGTCAAGAAACCTTTGAACAATGTCATCCAGTATCTGCCTCATCTGCCGGACTCCTTTTACTGTTGTAATAGGCACTTCGTTAATAGTCAGCAGCCATATGAGTTTTGGTAGGTGACCTTGCTGGAAGAGCCAGGCCATGAGTTTTCCTGCTAAGCCTGATCCCTTGATCTTTCTCGGCCGTTCATGTACCTGCTTCTCTGTCCTAGATACATTATTTCTATCAGTGAGAGGGGGTGTTATACCACTTCCTAGGCATTTATCACCTTTTTCTCAATTGATGTTTTGGCCTTTGCCAGGATTGGGACCTCGAACTTTCTAGTCTTTTTCCCATTTCTAATAACCATGCTCCTTATTTCCTGGGTTTGAACCACTTTTTTGACCATGTTGTCACATTACCCCATTTGCCTTCAGAATCTACCTTGATGGCACATGGGATGGAATTGTTGCACTCCGATCATAATAAAGCCACCCATAACTGGCTGGAGGTTGGCGGATGCTGGACTCCATTCTTAGCTATTTGGATTCTTTCCCTGCAGTTGTTATCAACAGATCCATTCCTGTGATGTACAAGATGGGGCAAAGAGTGTAGCTCGCTATGATCTCATTCTCCAGGTTCTGCCAATTTGTTTAAAACTTAAATCCTCCTAGATAGCTGTTGGTAATTCTCCTCATGTGCTGACAGATATGATGATGGTGTCTAAGGATACCCTGATAAGTTTGTGATGAACTGATCTATACACATCAACCCAATCAAGCTAGATGACTGTTAAATTCCCATTGATTTCCTTGACCTCCCAGATCAGCTGGTTAAAGACACTTATGTGTTTTAAACACTCCAAGAAGTCTGGAATGCATCCCTTTTGGTCTGATGTAATGACATATTTGTTCTTCACCTTGTAGGTGGTTACACAATTTTGCTTCACAATTATCCATAACCCTCTTTGAAGTAACAACTGGAAGGGGATCACTGCTTAATGAAAATCTATTCTGGTAACTTTCCCTACATTGTTAGTGTATCATCAGCCGCTACATTCAATAACACAACTGGCACAGAAGAAGCAAGGATGTCCAGCATTCTTGCATCACACAGAGAACAAATTTACCAAGACAACTAACACACAACTATGAACAATAGACTAATTGAGCAAATAAATTACACACAGAACATTTACAAAATAGTTCATCCACAGTGCATTACCAAATAGGAGTCCTCTCCTACAATAAAGTGCTGCTTTCTCTAGTGCTGCTGCTACTTCCTAAGATTAATTCTTGTATAACTTCCACTGTCTTGTATTCCACATGTCAGACTATATAGCCTAACATTTAGATCTTACATTTTTGCATTTTATGTGTAAAACTTGAAAGTAGATTTGCCCAGGGCTGATACTAGATCTGCTGTTCTAGTTTAGTATCATGTACAAACTTCACCAGTGTGTGGGAACAATAGGACAAGACAGAAGAAAGTGTTGTAGTAGCAGTAGTGATGAAGAAAGCAAATAATAACAAAAAATCAGGTGTGGGTGTTTCCGGCTTATTCCTAGGACCAGTCTTTTGTGCTTCTGCAGGCTAGTTTGGCGCTAGCAGTCACAGGTTCAAAATGACTGCCCTTTTCCAACTGTTACAATGGTTATATATAGTTAGCTGGGACTAAAAGGGTTGGGGCTTCTGGGCTTTTAAAGAAGGTGCATCATTGCCATTCAGTGCGTTCCTCCTCCACTCTTGAGCCGGATGAGGAAGGCAGGTTACTGCATGTACTTCATCGTCTTGTTTAAAGCCTATTTCCTCCACATGTAAGTGTGGCACAAGCTCATTATTTATATTCTTATCAAGATAATATATGTATTAAAAAGAACAGCAACCCCAGCACTTAACCCATGAGAGTCACCGATTTTAACATCATTTAACTGTTGAAAGAGGTCTTTATACCATAACCCTTTCTTTCCTGTGTTTAAGCCAACTCTGCACCCATCTATACACCTTCAGCTACCACTTGTTACAGCATGAGCACAATTATCTCCTGTAGTAACTTACCTAAAGCTTACTGAGTAATAGGGTATGAATGTCCGGTAATAGTAAGTGGTCTAGAGGCACTTGGGTCCTAATTAGGATCCTGAGCTGGTTTGTCATGTGGTGGGTGCAGCAATGTGCTGCATCACTGCATGCTTCCAACCTTGAGGTCATGGCTATATTGCTTCCACCTTGGATTCCTTTGATTTTATATGCTGTCTTCCCACCACATATCCAGTGTGTAGTAAATGTACTTTAAGCAGGATTGATGTGCTGTCCACATGGCATATAGTCCAAATTGAAGTCTGTTCATAGGTGTTAGAAGCTCACCAGAGGCTAAATGAATCCCACATGGAATGGAAAATAAACCTTTAATACACACAATAATTTGTTCCTGAGCAGTTAAGTAAATGTTTAAAAAAGAAAAAAAATGATACATTTCTTATGAACAAAAGTTGTAGTTAATTACATTTCACACAAAAGCAATGTATAGTACTCTGCACTTAGATCCATCAAACAAGCATGACATCAACACATATCTTAATAATGTACAGATATGAAATAAATACGTTGATGACTGGTTTTCTTGGAAGAAATCATGACAGTTCTAAAAGTGGCATTCCATGGCAGAATGATGGAGGACAGGAGATCACACTGCCAAATTGAGTGTTGTCAAAGGCCTATAGGGTGCTTTACAAAATTCAGCATGCAGCATGGCAACAGGCTGAAAAGGTAGAGGAGAAGAGAACAAAAATCCAGATGTCTTAAAGACAAAAAGAGGAAAAGGAAATAGATATCTCAGAGGATGCAATTACCCAGACATATCCAGGCCAAAAGAGTGCTTGAGCACCTAAGAGTTTGACTGCGAAAGATTCAAATATGAGTGTGCCAATGTGGAAATGTACCATGGTATTTTTCAAGCTAACAATATGTAAGAACGTATAAGATATAAGAGGGCCAAAACTATGAAAACAAGTCTTTGGTGAAGGGAAGAACTGAAATGGAGTGAATGAAACCAATCTAAATTTAATGGAAAGTAAAGATGGCAGGCTAGCAACCAGAAACAGTGTACTTGAAATTGGGATGCCATGCTAAATTGAAAGCATTTTATAATTACCAGAAAGTGAAAACATATCTTATTTCAGACCAGCATTTATAAATTGGGTTTGGGGGTGCAAGCACCATAACACTGGCAAAATTAAAGTGGAAAATGATGAGACCAAGATTTATGTACACTCTAAAATGTGGAGTTTGGAGACCGCTATGTCCTGCCAAACCAATCTGTGCTGAGATATCTGAATTTTTCATTGGGATGCATCATTTGAGAGGGAGTATTGCTGTCAAAAATTATTTAAAATGAAGAGGGCCGATTAGGACTGGTTAATTTTGTAACCAGATGAAGCCTCATGTGAACCAAACAAATGAAGGAGAACAGCCAGGAATCCCAATTCACAGAGAATGGTAAGGAAAATTAAGTCCTCCTCTTACCTTAAAAGTCTCACTATTAGTTCTGCTAAAAGCGAAGACAATAATTAAATGACAATAAACAGAACTTAAACAGGTAATGTTGCCTTAATCATCACAGATGGAGAGCAAAATGTTACTGTTATTGAGAAATCATATGAATAGACAAATGTTAATGTTCTGAAAGTTATGCAAGTGTAAAAAAAAGGATGCTTCACTATGCATTATTTTAACATAAGGGATGTTGGCATTTCTCTGTAAAGATTCTTACTGGTGCATCTTTTTGACCACACTGACCGACTGTGTTAAAGGATTTCTGTTGAGCAGTTCTGGCAATTCATTGACAACATTATCATTTTCAATGTTGGTATAAAATTGCTTTCTACATGCAGCATATAGATTTGTACTAAAGATAGTTTGTTATTAATAAGCAAAATCTGTGCCTTTCACCATCTTTCAAATGAACATAAATTACTTTCTCCGGCACAGTCATGAAAAAGTCCTTCAGAAATTATCTCCTGATATGTGTAAATGAGTAACTCCGGGATTTCACTAATTCTCTGTGTTAATGAGGCTAAATGGATTCATGACATTTTTGTCTTAAGGCTTTATTCATTTAAGAGGATGGCTGGAATGCAAAAAGAAGTTCTTTAATGCTAAAATAATAATTTTTAAATTTCACATAATTTAAAAATTATGCAGCTAGATAAAAAAATTACTGTACCACTTAACTGTAGTTTACAGCTCCCTTCTAGCTTCATTTTAGATTGTACATTTGTATAAAACTTTATATCTTTTCAATTATCTCTACTTTTCCTTTGCATGTTCTGTTGAGAGGAGTGGTAGAAACAGTGTAACTTATTCTGTCCATTTCAGCCTGGGATATTCCCTTATCAATCAAGACACATCATTATTCTGTGATATTTGGTTCTGTGCCAGTCTTTTCCTAGTTGGTCATACTTGGTAATCCTCCTTTACAAGGTGCCCAATGCATCCTCCTCACATACACAGATTAGCTCAAATGTCTCCTCTTGATCCAGATAAATAAAGTTCTATTCTTGTTTCCTACAGAATTGTTAACCTCCAAACTTGCCATGAAGAGTGAGGCTACTAGTCCAGACCAGAAACCTCACTACATCCTCTTTTTTCTTGAGATTACTTTCTTCTTTCTACCTGTGGAAAATGCTGTACTTAGAACAGTAAAGCAAAATCTTTGCACAAAGGCTTATCCTCTGCTTTACCATCACAGTCTAATACAACATTTGCTAAAATGCTTACACTGTATAGATTTTTTATGGAACACTTAATCCTTAATTAATTAACTTAACACTTAATAATGTGAATTTCCCCTTGGGATTAATAAAGTATCTATCTATCTATCTATCTATCTATCTATCTATCTATCTATCTATCTATCTATCTATCTATCTAATCGCCTCCACCCTCACATGTGAATAAGATCCGTAAGTAATAAAACAACTCAATTTGGGGACGTCGGTACCTTAACATGCTATGACAAAGTATTCTTTCTTGGTAGATGATAATGATTTTTTATTTGAAGATGTTTATTTTCATTGTGGCTGCTCCATAATCAGCCAAATTGCATCCTGAGATCGTGGTTTGATAAAACCAAAAGAATGATATTATCCTAACCTAATACAGATGCAATTCCCAGATCTCCAATATTTGCAAGCCTCAACTGTATTTTGATATCCAATCCAAAAAAATATATAACTATAAGAGCAGATTTGGTGCACTCTTTACAAAGTCCTACACCCATGTCAAATGGACTGTATATCAAGTTAGCAAAAACAATTGTTCTGTCTGCAAAATCAAGAGCCAGACGCCATGCAGCAGTTTTATAAATTATAGAGTAAATTGTCTTAATACTTGCATAAGTTTGCAGAACAAATACAAATAAAATTGGTAAACTTCCATTATCTTATCAAATAGCTGTGACAGGACAAAGAGTTTGATTGCTCCATGGTCAGGACCATTTCCATTTTGTCCATTAGAGCACCACTATACAGTATCAGGTTTTAACAGCAAAGATTTAGAATGTTACATTTACTGGAAAGTGAATACTTCTTTTGTCTATTTATAAAATAAATATTTTTTTATCATTTTAGTTTGTTTTATGATGTGTTTAACAGAATTTTTTTTATTTTTAAAACCTCACTAAGCCAATCCTATGTTGTCTTTGCTTTGTGCTTGGGGTTATTGTGATGTTGGAAGATAAACCTTTGACCCAGTGAGCTCTGGTTAATTAAAGGTATTTCAGTACAAACCTTTATTCAGCTTTCCCTTAATTCTGTCTAGTCTCCCAGTCCCTACCAGTGAAAATCAACCCCATAGCATGATGTCATCTCTTTGATAATAAATAGATTGGGATGCTATGACCGTGCGGGTCCAGCTTCATGGTCCCTCTTCTCAATTGGGAGCCTCTTGAACCAGACACTGTCGATAGTCTTCATCGAGATGAGCTGTACAAATGAGGACACCACATGAAGCAAGAGGAAGGTGCAAAAGAGTTCAGTGGGTTTATTAAAACCAATCAACAAAAAGGTGTTCAGAAAGAAAGCGCAATGCTCAAAATTCATAAATATATGATCCATAAAGCAAGGTATTAAGTGGAGGTTAAAATAAACTCAATAAACAAATCAATACATTAAAACAAGATAAAAAAAAAAGACACTGGCAGAAAACAGTCCTTTTTAAAAAAAGCCCGCTGCATTCCTCTTTTAACTGGTGGCTACTCTTCTTGTCCTGTAAGGGCCTTGCAGCAGAGGAGCCACCCTAACAGCAGACGCAGCTGACCTTCCTTCAGGTCCAGCAGTCTGCCATCCCATGGC
This sequence comes from Polypterus senegalus, assembly GCF_016835505.1. Taxonomy (NCBI): domain Eukaryota; kingdom Metazoa; phylum Chordata; class Cladistia; order Polypteriformes; family Polypteridae; genus Polypterus; species Polypterus senegalus. Next base: position 53,365,099 of record NC_053169.1, on the reverse strand, counting down.
TACGGAAAGGCTCCCTCGCCGGACCAAGACTTGGTCCTCCATGGCCAGGGTGCTCATGCTGAGGCTCTCCTCCCAGGTCTCTTTGACCCCTGCTGCCTTCCGGGTCTTATATGGCGAGTCGCTCCTTTAACACACACTGCTGTGGCTCCCCAAGTTGCTCAGCCAGAGTGATTACTCCTTGAGCCCCGGGCATCAGGCTCTCACTTCCCAGCTGCCTGCCTTCTCTCACTCATGCCTGCTCTCCTCTGTCTCTGTCTCTACTTCTGTCTTTTCTTGATCCTCCACTCTCACACTCACGCTTCCTCTTTTAAAATGGGGGTGTGGTATGGACAACCACATTGCATCTGGGAACCACTCTCGCCATGCTACCACACCCCCAACCCACAAAGACGCAATTTCAGTGATTATTTATTTAAAAAGATTCCGATCAGCCGTGTACCTCACTTTACCACAGATGCACCTGAGATATATTTCAAGTGTCATAGCAAAGGGTGTAAATACTTGTGCCAATTGGATATTTCAGTTTTTTATTTTAAATAGATTTACAAAAAATAATGAAATCCTTCCTTTACTTTGTTATTCTGGGGTATTAATATAGCAAAAAATTGAAATTAAATGATTTTAGCGCAAGGCTACAAAATATCAAAAAGCAAAAAAATGAAGTGGTCTGAATACTTTCTGAATCCACTCAATCTATCCATACATTCATTCATCCATCCATCCTAAAACTGTGATATTGATGGGTGGAGGAGCGTTTGTTCTAAGTGTTGTCAGTAGAAGTGTGAGCCAGGATTTAGTAGTAGTAGTATTAAAGTCACAAGTACAGATTACAGTGAAATTCGTACTTGAATGTATGACCAACATGCAATGCCTCGCCCCTGTCTAGCACCATTTAATTTAATAAAAAGCACAAATTAGCTTACACAATGTTCTCCTTTCCTCTGTTCATGTCCAGTATATTTCCCTTGGTAAATTGTTTTCAGGTGATGGTCCATGCACAGCCTTCCACCTGTCAAAGAAGCAGGGTTATGAAAGATATAAATACCAATATGTCGTCTAATAAATAATACTTATTTTGATTTTCAGAAATCATTTGATAAGGTCCCACATGAGAGGTTGTGAATCAAACTAAAAGTGGGAGTTCAGGGTGTTTAAATGAAAACTCAGGAAGCAGAAGGTGATGGTGCAAGGAACCATGTCAGAATTGGATGATGTTAGGAGTGGTGACCCTCAAGGGCCAGTGCTGGGGCCGCTGCTTATAATAATCTAATTCAGACTAATTAAAGAGGAACTTGGGCAGATTTGTGGTAAATATAATTTAATGTAAGTAAATGCAAAGTATTACATGCAGGAGTTAAAAATATTAGGTTTAAATACACAATGGGAGGCCTGTATTTTGAAAATACACCTTATATGAAAGACTAGGGGTAATAGTGGACTCATCACTGCCTACATCAAGACAGTATTCAGAAGCAATAAAGGAGGCTAACAGAATGTTCGTTATATAGCATCACTTCTGTGTAGAGTGCTAAGTCAAAAGAGGTTATACTTAAGCTTTATAATACACTAATGAGACCGCATTGGGAGTACTGAATGCTGTTTTGGTCTCCTGGCTACAAAAAAGACATACAAGTGCTAAAGAATGTCCAGAGAAGAGCAACCACACTGATTTCAGGACTGCAAGGGGAGGAGTTTTGCTTTTATTTTAGGCAAACGAAGATAAAGAGGTGACATGATTGAAGTGTTACTTTAAAGAACACAGGAGCATATTGGAAATGTATTTTCTCACAGAGAACTATAGACACGTGGGATAAATTACACTGGGTTTGCTGTAAGACTTTAGACACCTTTAAACCGTGGCATGGTACCATATATCAACAGTATGGGATAAATGGTGTTAGAGATGAGCCTTTCTAGAGAGGATCTTTATTATCAGCATAAACGCAAAGGAACACAGAGCACTTACATTAAATGCAACACCAAAAAAGCTACTCTTCCCCGACCAGTTTGTTAAAAACACCCCATTATTTAGGGTGTCTTTCTGCTTAGCTGAAACACAACACAACCACAACATAGGTGTCTAAGCCCTTGACACCTTCCCCTCAAAGATGGACCCTTTTTTTCTTGATACAGTTAGTTCTGTAACTAAATGTTCTTCACATTAAAGTTAAGTCAATAATCACATTTAGCATTACTTAAAATCATTGTTATGAAAAGGTTTAATCTGTTTCTCTGCCTGAACTGGTTACAGATGAACCTTGCAATGTACTTTAAGTTAACAAATGACCTTCATCATTTTTTTGTTTTTTTCTTGTTCCATTGGTAGAGGGCAAGCCTTTCTCTCTTTTTTTATCCTTCCTCCTGGCATACAGGTGGAATTTCTTGCGGTTCCTCCATTTCTCTTATTGCTTTTGAGAGAGAGCAATGTAAGAGCGTGGGGTCTGTACTCTCCCTAGCACTTCAGCTACAGTAGACTCTACCACTTTTTTTCATCATCCAGTTTTATCAAGATGGGATTGCCTGGGTGTAGTGGGGGTAGTTTTCTGTCCCTAAGTTTCTTGTTATAATCGTAAGCCTGTTTTCCTTTACCAACTTTATTCCTTTTACAAACCTCTGTCTCGTCAGGCCATTCTGACAATAGATTCTTTTGTAGCATCGACAGAGCTGACCTTATTTTTCTTCATGTTAACAGATCTGTTGGACTTGCACTGGTAGAATTGGTTGTAGTTGCTTGTTAAGTCATCAGCACTAAAGGAAGATGTTTTTGTTACGAAATACTCTTGCCACACTGAATCTGCCCTTTTCAGTGTGTCAGTTTGCTTGAGCATGGTTGGAACTTGATGTATAATATTCAAAGTCATACTGTGTCTGTCATTCCCTGTTTTCATTCTTCACTCAAACTGCTGACCATTGTCATGCAGTATTTGTTTGAGTACACAGAACCTTACAAAGATGCCTTTGAGTCAACTGATGACTTGTCCAGTTGTTACAGTTGGTAAATGGAGCATTCATCTGGAGTAATAATCAGAAACAGTTAAATAGCCTCTTCCTTTACAGTTTCAAAGGTCTATGCCAGTGTGTTGCCATGGCCTTTCCGACTGTGGCATAGGATTAAGCTGCCCCTTTCTTGCCGTTTTTCTGTGCGTGATTCAATACTGGCAGTTCTCTATTCTTTCCTTAATACTGAAGGTTGTCACTGGCCATTCCCCTATCATTTAAAAAAAATTTTTTGACCTTTTTATATTCCTATGCGACCACCATCCTTGATTCTCTTTTAAGATGTCAGTTCACAGTGATTCTGGAAATACGATTAGACTTTCTATTGTTATTAACCCAGCCGCTTCTGACAATGTAAATTTCTCTTACATGAGGTGGTACGTTCTTTGTTCAATCAGGCCATCCTTCTTTTGTTAAATTCCAGATCACTTGCAGTTAATCATTAGATGTTGTCTCTTCTTTCAACTTATCTGTTTTTTTCATTGATGCTGGACAGCTTTCTATTACCTCATTAACTTGACTCGCTACTTCTTCAGAGCTGATGGCTGTATATTTTGGGCTCTGAATAGGGCCTCTGCCACCACTAGTTTTTCTAGATGCAAATTCAGCTGTTACATTAAAGCACATCAGCCTGAGCAGTAATCGCTAGCATTTTACAAATCTGGTGTTGAGATCCCTTCTTATTAATTTAGGGGATCAGTGGCTGTTTTTTTTTTTGTGTTGTGCCTTGTCTTTTCCAAAGATTATTATGTCGTCCACATATACCACTAGTCCTTCTAACTGCTACAGCAGCTAAATCATTTTATTTGAAATATTTCTGGTATATATGTTGCACATGGAGTAATATATGTAGGGAGAAATCTGCTTTCCGCTTCGAGTGGGATTTGTCAACGTGCACTTGCAGCATCGAGTAAAAAAATATTCTGGCGCCGTAGCATTAAACTGCCCGATACAGTCTAGTTTTCCTCCTGGGCTGGTCAGGGTTGTATCTGCTTTCTGTACATCGCTCTCTGTATATCTGTTTGTCAATAACCACAGCATCTGGTCCTGTGTCTAACTTGAAATAAACCTGCTTAACGACTATGTTCAACGTCACTATCCGGTGCTGTATGATGCTTTTCTCATTGTGGATCACTCCTAGGTAGAAATTGTTTTCCATTTTGCCTATCGTACCCTCTCATATTGACTTAGAGTGGCATACTCTTGCCACTCTTAATTTGCACTGATAGGTGGCAGGATTACTTTCTAAATACTGACAGATTTCAGCTGCTTTCTTTCCATGCCTTTTTGCACCTCCTTTTGTTCATGTGTTCAATACTTATTTCCTATGTTATTCCACTTTATTACTGTTATGGTGTATAAAATCTGTACATTTTGGTTTCCATTATATTTTGTTCAAGACAAGACAGCAGATGAAATTAACAAATTAAAGCAGGTTTTCTTCCCTTACACCTTACTTTTATAACACTTGTTCATAGCTTCGTGCTAATTTGGTTTTATAGCCTGGGAAAGGATGCTGAGCTAATACCTCAGGCTATTGATTACTTTATGGATGGACATCTGGAACAACAGTTTGGTTTACAGCCTGGGACAGGAAGAACTATTGATACCTCAGAGCACATCAAAGGTTTTATTGTATGGGAAAACGGACATTGAATTAATTCATCAATCATTTGGACAGCCAGCCAATCAGGTGCATGTGTTGTGAAACCAAGGCATGACATTTCATAATAAATATGCCTTGGTTTGGAAAGCAAGATGAGAGAGAAGCAAAGGGAGAAGAAGAGAGAAGCAAAGGGAGAAGAAGAGAGAAGAAGCAAAGAAGAAGAGGAACGGACGAAGACGGCCCTGGTCGTCAGAAAGGCATCATGAACATCGATTGCTAAATCAAACGCCTTCCTGGGACATTCATCCTTGTCATCTGTAACTTTTTCGTAAGCTTTTTCTAAAGACTATATATATTCAGACTTTCCTATCACTACCTATTTTCTAGTATTCTTTGTTCTTGTGGTATTATTATTATTATTGTAATAAATACCATGCAGCTTTTAACTTCCAATGCTTTGTCTTAATGTCTAGAGTGATTGAAGTAATAAGTTAGATTTCTTTGAGCACCTGGTGACAGCCGGATTTTGCCATTATTTCTGTGCTGCGAGGTTTATATGGCTGAGAGTGAGAGCGCTATACTCAACAGAAGGAACAAATACGAGAAAGAAGGTATTCTTGGCTGATGAATGGCCTATAGTCAAGAGTGCTGAGTCTTTGTATGTTTAAATGTATTCTTGTAGACCAAAAGTAATATTTAGGTCTGAGATATCACTAAAACATCGTATTGTTCGTGCTGAAAATAAGTAAGTCTCTTGAAGTGCTGAATGACAGGCTGTTATTCCTATAGCACTTGTGTGGTTTATAGTGCTATGGGTTAATCAGTGTGTGTGTGTCATTCATGGAGCACTGTTGTGGTTAGGGTCTGTGTGTGTGTTTATCTATGTGTGTGTGTGTTCATCTTAAAGTGCAACAGTAGACCAACCCGATAACGAACTTGACGAGAACACTTACCCTTGAGGAAACAGGTAAAAGGGCAAGTGGAGGGAAATACCACGATAATACAATTACATATAACTTATGGACGGACTTACCTGTTTTGATTTCTTTGTATATGTGGGTTAATTGGGTTGTTACTGACATCTGGTGAAAATTTCATGACAATAGCCCCATTAGAAATATATTTGCTGAGAAAAAACTTGAAGTGCTCAATACTTATTTTTCCCACTGTATATCCAAAACCGCAGATTTCCTTTAGTTTAAACAACGAACAACGCTGCCTTCTGGCTTCTGTTAATGTTGATAAAAGCATGCATGTCCGTGGATACCATTTGTTTTAGGTACAAGGTATTCATCGAATTTTGCAGTTACTGTATGAAAATCATTTACATCTTTCCAGTACTTGAAATTATCTATCTATATATATAATTCACTAAGGCAAGACACCCATGGAAAGCACGCCGGAAGGGGCGTGGATTCACTAAGCTGCCGACAAGTAAGACATCTATGGCGCACGCAGGGAGAGCCACGTCCACCAACTCCAAGACCATTGGATACGACAAAAAAGACAAAAAGAACGGCGTCATTTATATTCGTCTGTCGTAGAGGCTTCATGTTAGTGATGGGAAGTTCGGATCATTTTACCGACTCTAACCTTTGAGTCTCGTTCAGCAAAATGAATGAATCATTTTTCGAGTCATTTTGTTCAATTCTGTTTCCGGCTCAGACTGCATAGGTTAAGCTTATGGGGCTGTCACGTTATGAACGAACGACTCAAACCCAAAGACTCGAGAGATGAACTAATCAATTCTGTTTCCGGCTCAGACTGAGTTGGTTAAGCGTATGGGGCTGTCACGTGATGAACGAACGACTTGAAAAACCCGAAGACTCGAAACAAGTGAATCAATTCCAATACAGAACGAATCACTCCCACGAGACGACTCGTTCTTCCCGAGTCACATTAAAGATTCGTTCAAAATGAACGAATTGTTCAAGAACGACCCATCACTACTTAATGTACCTCCGAGCCACCTTGACTGTTCATAGAGGCATGTTTCTCGTGGAGGTTAGTCGCCATATGCAGCGTGTAAAACGGTTTACGAGGGGTATCCCATGGGATCCTTAAAACAATCCTTTACAACTGAGGTTAAAACACAATGAAGTAAGCAGTCTTTAAAACCGAGTTTTGTTACGACCACGACGCGTGCACCATAGCAAACTGTTTTACACGCTACATACAGCAATTCGCATCTGCGACAAACATGCGTCTTCTTCACTCACGGACAATTATGTTGCTCTCTCCAGAGTTCCATCTTTTCATTCACTTTCTGTTGTATCCTCAAACCCTCCCTTTTTAGACAACTGTGTCTTTCCAGAAGTGTTCAACCATCAATAAATAATTATGCGGTGTTTGTTATGCCGCAGGTTCACCATTGTTTTGTATTTTGCTCTCTCCAGAGTTCCATCTTTTCATTCACTTACTGTTGTATTCTCACACCAACCCGTTTTAGACAACCGTTTCTTTCCAGAAGTGTTTAGCATTCAATAAATAATTATGCATGAAATTGAGCGTGTGTCTACCCGGCATGGGTAAGCCGTTGAACCCCATTCGGGCTGCAAACTGTGGAATTCCCACTAAGTGCGACTCATACGCTCCCACTGGTTGCGTCCCTACCCTTTGTGCACACCCCCCTCCCACCTCGCTACTACTGTGGTCGGGTGTCTTGGTGGATTATATTTAGAAAAGCAGCCAACGACTCAAGTGACGAGTTGGAGGTGGGCACATGAGCGGGCAGTATATATTGAACGAGAATTCAGGAGACTAGCATGACGGACGGAGCTGAATGGACGTCCTTCTCCTCTCCTCCAGTTTCACACTCCGCGCCGTGCACCCCCATCCCTCCGTTTGGCAAGAGAAGGCGCGATTGCGGTCCGCCAGTTTTCAGTCATGGAGGACTGTGTGTTGGTTTGTTCCGTGCATTGTTACAATGTTGCTTTTGTTGCTGATTTATTACATTACCGATTTTTCAAATGTTAATTTTCTCCCTGTGCTTAAAAATCATTAAAAAACTGGCCTGATTATGCGGCGTATGGTACGCCGCGGGTTGGCTAGTACAGTATATTAACGGCCTCCATTTCCATGGAATATATAGTATTAAGGCGATAACCTGTGGTTTTACTTTCCTTATCCTGAAGCTTTGTTGCAATTCTATATCTAGAATTCAAGATCGTGCAGTAGGATGAGTGAAGTCAAAACTGTCAGATGGATTGGAATTTCTTTTTTTTTCCAGTCCTTTATGTTACCGACACCTACACTTATGATAACATATCAGAGACAAGACAGCATTTAAAGAAACTTTCTTTATTATTCGCTTAAACACGGATCACTTACTGTACATTAACTGCCAATGCACCACCAAAAAAAGCTACATTCATTCCCCTATCAGTCTATTCAAAACGCCTCATAATTAAGTATCTCCTTCTGGTTGGTTGAAACATACCTCAACCAAACCTAGCAGCCTAATCCATTGAAACATTGGCCATAAAGAAGAGAGCCTTTGGCACAACTGATGGGTTGTTTATATCTGACTAGAACCTGGTGGTCAGGTTGCCTGTTTAGTGCAGTCTTTTAATTTATCTTCTTCTTCTTTAGGCTGCTCCCGTTGGGGGTTGCCACAGCGGATCATCTTCATCCATATCATAGTCTTTTAATTTATATCTAAATAGTGTTGGGTTTTATGAATGCCATGGACTTAGCCTTAATGTTTCTTTCATATTTTACTTTTAATTTATTCCATTAATCATGCTCCAGCGTATGATGAACACGGCATCTATAATGTTTTTGTTGCACTTTTTTTTCCGCTTCTCAAACTCTTTGAGTACGTGTTCTCTGCGTCTGCTCTGGCATCACTCAAGTCCTCTCTTTCCGTATGCCCGCCTACTCTGGAGCGCATGTAGCGGGCAGCTGCTCGTGAACCTTGTGTGTGTGCGCGCGCACAGCAGCTGGGAGACCCGGTGATGTAAAGCATGATGTAAAACGAAGCGGGGAAGCCTGCTGGTTACTTTTTTCATCAGCGTTCTGCTGCATCGAGTGAGTGAATGTGGTGGAGTGGATTGTTGATAAACTAACAATTAAAAATACAATTTTAATACGGGTGGCACAGGGTCCCGCGGGTAGCTCTACATTTTTAAGAGTACTTACCAGAAACGTTACACTGGGGGTCACAATAAGCACACCATCCTAACAACCCCGCCCATACATATAGCGGGGGCGGGGCGCGTGAGTCGCGTGCTGGAGCGAGTCGTGACAGTCCTCCTTGCGCTCTGTAGTTCCCTCGTCTGAGAGACAGAGAGAGAGAGAGAGAGAGAGAGGGAGAGGTCTTTCCCGGTTGTATTCATCAGTGGTCCGTCGCTCCAGGTCCTTCTGCGGCTCAAGCATCACCCCCAAGTGTCCTCATCGAAAAGGAGCACCGGAGTGCAGCGGGCGCGTGACCAGCAGAGCTCCGGATTAGGGTGGCACACTCTATAGCATGCCGGCGACGAAACGTCTTAAACGGTGAACGGGCACATTCTCTTGGGTGCGCCGGAGCTTGTCTCCATAGGCATTACCTCTTCATCTTATTGTGCTTCTGATTGTCCACGCGAGGCACAAACCCCCAAGTGGCGCGTCTTTGTCTAGCGGTGCACTTCAGGTAAGCAATTCCCATCCCCTCCCCCGCACCTGTCACCCGGGCAGACACCCATTCCATTTGCACCTTGTACCAAAAATGTGGTTTTATGCAATACAGCGACGGGTCAGAAGTATTTCTTTACAGTGCATTATCGAAGGCGGTAGAATTAGATCACGATGGGGTTTTCAATGTAGTTAGTGATACGTGTGCGTGGTGGCGAGAAGAGCCGTTTCACCGTACAGATCTACCTTACAATCTAAGATAACGCAGCGGGCAGCATCGTAGGTAGAGCTGGGAATAAAAGAAGCACAAGATCAGCAGTGTGTTCTTCAGCTTTGCCTGCCAGGCAGCAAAATGAGAAACGATTACCCCACCCCCAGTGTGACAGGCGAGCGGTGGTCTGACCCACATAAATTACTTGCGGAGTGCTCGTCAGCAGAATCCGGTGGCTAGTCTTCAGTTGTGAAAGAGCTTAGCAGCAGCTGATGAAAAGTTTAATGTGCGAGAAGGATGGCCGCATGTGTAATTAAACAAGTACTTAAGAATGCGTGGCCTTCGCTAATATTTTAGCGTTTTTACAGGTAGTTTTTTGTTGTTTTTAACATAAAAAAGCCGTTTCGTCCTTTACGTCCTTATCTATCTATCATATAGAGTCTTACTTTATCTATCTATCTATCTATCTATCTATCTATCTATCTATCTATCTATCTATCTATCTATCTATCTATCTATCTATCATGGTTTTCTCCACATTTTCCGTAGTTTACATTTTAATTACTAACAATGCTTGACTATTCAACTGTTTATTTGTCACAGTCAGTTTTGGAGCATCTTTAGATTTTCTTGGATCAAATGCAATTTTTTACCTTGGTATCACTTTTTTGCCTTTCCATACATAATTTAAAATCTTTTGCATATCATTCTTGCAGAAGAGTAGCTGTTTTTTTTTGTAAATTATTCTTTAAGACAGCAGAGGCTTCAGAACACATACAATGAAAAACTAGTTGTTCTTTTACACATGTAGAAGATGGTAAAATTGTCGATCCCTCTGTCTTTTAGGTTAATTTTGTTACATTTTTCCCCAAATAATCCATCAAGCCTTTTAATAAATGATGCCATATATTGGATAGAAGCTATGGTAGTATGGTAGCATTATTGTGAATCCTGAAGCTATGAGAACACACAGGTGAGTCTTAGGAACAGTGTCAATGAATCTGTAGATCAGAGGAGGTCAGATAAGAATATAGTGCATATAGATGCATAGTTGACCATTCTATATTAATATGATATGGTGAAGTGTGATTTGTATGCAAACCAAAATAATCCATTTTATTAAATAGGTAAGAGGTTTAGATGATGGAAGGTTTTGTTCTTTTCAAACTTCAGTGGACTCAGTGTTTTGGGGTTTTCCTTTTTGTAAATCGGAATTATTAAATAAAACAGATTTTCACTCCATTGAATATTCTGTTTTGGCTTGTAGATATCAATTTGTTACTGCCAGTTGACTCATTAGTACTCTTAGATGATTGTACTGTATTTTGCATTCTAAGTTTGCACCTGTTCTTTTTTACAGTAAGGTTTTGTAGCACTGCATAAAAGAAAGATTACCTAAAGATGTTTGCAAACCAAATTGTGTGAAGAAATTACAAATGTATTGGTTACCTTTATATGAAATTATTGCTAGCGAACTACTGAGAAGCTTTAATCCATCCACGTTCTGAATCATATTTTTCATTACTGAGTCACGGAGAACCAAAGTTCATTCCAGGGCCTTTCAGTTTCAGGCAGGGGCTGACTAACCTTGAAAGTAATGACATGCAATTATTTGGCACATCCCCTTATTTACTATTTGTGGACCAATTTAGAATCAGCGATTAATAATAAGATTGTTCATCTTTGGGATGTTGTAAGAAACAAATACATTTAACAGAACAAAAATACAAACATGTATCTGCAAGGTATACCTAAAAATGACAAATACAAAAATCAATAATGATACTGATTACATTTTTGTAAACCATGCAAATCTGATCTCCTGAAAATGAATTGAGAACAAATGTAGTTAAAGGGCACAGGGACTGATCAATGCCAACTTTGGGAGTGCTACAAGTGAAACAACATTATTTACATATAAAAAATGTGCTTATTAACATTGTACTTGCAATATAATGAGTTTTTAATAATTTTAATATTGAAAGTAATAATTATGGGGTGACACAATGGTAAGACCAGGTGGCTCACAGCTCCAGGAGGCTAGAGTTTAATCCCAGACCAATTAATGTCCTCCTTGGAATCTGCAGGAACACCAGAGAAACAACAGGCAGGTTACATAAAATATCAATTAAATTCACCAACTCCTATAATGAAACATTAAATTTGAGCACCAGTGCTTCTAATCTTTATAATTTGAGTTTATCCGCATCCATAATTGCAATTTTTGTAGTCAGACATAGCATTAAAAATGCTTTACAAATCTATAAAGTCTTAATAGTGTATTACAAATCTATAATATCTTCCATAGTGTAATCTGAAGGTATCAAACTTTTCAGCATCATCGTGTCCTTCAGGCTGATGCATTAAGCACCCCATCCTCAGGGCCAAACATCTTAAATTGTTATAAAACAAATCCATTAACTATTAAAGTAAAATATAAAACTAGCATATGATAATTATTGTTCCTTTGGGTCTGCACATTATCACCGTGCCTTCTTCAGGTATTCTGTTTATTCTCCTACAGATGTGTAGGTTAGGTTGATGACTAAGTTTAAATTGGACTAGAAAAATGAGTGAGTGGGAGTGGGAGTGACACCCCATCCAAGACTGGTTTTGCCTTCTACCCAGTGTTGTTACGGAAGCTTTCAAATCTGTAGCCTTGAACTGGATTGAAAAGGTTCAGGAAATTGTTTATTGGATGATATGCTACCTAATATGTAGACTTAGGCAGAATGTTTAGCACTGATGCCTCACACTGATTAAGCCCAGGTTTAACTTCTAGTTGTGGACTGTCCTACTTGCAATTTGCATGTTTTCAGCATTTTTAATAAGTTTCCTCAAGGTATCCTTGATTTTTTTCCCACCGTCCACAGACCGGTTAGATTTGCTGATATTGCTAAATTGCATCTGTATTAGCGATGCTGTACATCTTCTTTGTGACCTACAAGCATTCAGGTCTTTCAGGCAAAGAAAAGTGCGTCAGCAGAAGTGTGTCAAAAAACATGATTGGGGTTCTTTTTCACCAATAGCATTATGCCTGTATAACGCCTCACTGTGACTATGGGTGCGCTTTTTATTATAAGCAAAGTCAGGAGTTTCTTTTTCTTTTTAGTTTTCCTTCATTGAAGTCATTCTGTTATGAAATTGTAAGGCGGGTTGTTGTTTGTTATAATAATATTTCTTGTGTTGTTGTAAAAAGGCAAATTTCATCTAGGGACAGATATCTATCTATCTATCTATCTATCTATCTATCTATCTATCTATCTATCTATCTATCTATCTATCTATCTATCTATCTATCTATCTATCTATCTATCTATCTATCTATCTATCTAAACACATGACTGTTCCTGTTTGCTCATTAATTGGTGTCTCACCCTCTGTGAGGCCCTAAATTGTGTTTATTTTGAACCAAAAAAATCATTCCATGGGGAATGAATGAATGTGGTGCTCACATGTTTAACTGATAAACTGTTTGTTTATAATAGCATCTTCTTTAAGTCAATACTGTTCTATATATATCTTGATACAGTGCATCCAGAACGTATTCACAGCGCATCACTTTTTCCACATTTTGTTATGTTACAGCCTTATTCCAAAATGCATTCAATTCATTTTTTTCCTCAGAATTCTACACACAACACCCCATAATGACAACGTGAAAAAGTTTACTTGAGATTTTTGCAAATGTATTAAAAATAAAAAAAATGAGAAAGCACATGTACATAAGTATTCACAGCCTTTGCCATGAAGCTCCAAATTGAGCTCAGGTGCATCCTGTTTCCCCTGATCATCCTTGAGATGTTTCTGCAGCTTAATTGGAGTTCACCTGTGGTAAATTCAGTTGATTGGACATGATTTGGAAAGGCACACACCTGTCTATATAAGGTCCCACAGTTGACAGTTCATGTCAGAGCACAAACCAAGCATGAAGTCAAAGGAATTGTCTGTAGACCTCCAAGACAGGATTGTCTCGAGGCACAAATCTGGGGAAGGTTACAGAAAAATTTCTGCTGCTTTGAAGGTCCCATTGAGCACAGTGGCCTCCATCACCCGTAAGTGGAAGAAGTTCGAAACCACCAGGACTCTTCCTAGAGCTGGCCGTCCATCTAAACTGAGCGATAAGGGGAGAAGGGCCTTAGTCAGGGAGGTGACCAAGAACCCAATGATCACTGTGTCAGAGCTCCAGAGGTCCTCTGTGGAGAGAGGAGAACCTTCCAGAAGGACAACCATCTCTGCAGCAGTCCACCAATCAGGCCTGTATGGTAGAGTGGCCAGACCAGAAGCCACTCCTTAGTAAAAGGCACATGGCAGCCCGCCTGAGTTTGCCAAAAGGCACCTGAAGGAGTCTCAGACCATGAGAAACAAAATTCTCTGGTCTGATGAGACAAAGATTGAACTCTTTGGTGTGAATGCCAGTTGTCACGTTTGGAGGAAACCAGGTACCGCTCATCACCAGGCCAATACCATCCCTACAGTGAAGCATGGTGGTGGCAGCATCATGCTGTGGGGATGTTTTTCAGCGGCAGGAACTGGGAGACTAGTCAGGATAAACGGAAAGATGACTGCAGCAATGTACAGAGACATCCTGGATGAAAACCTGCTCCAGAGCGCTCTTGACCTCAGACTGGGGCGACGGTTCATCTTTCAGCAGGACAACGACCCTAAGCACACAGCCAAGATATCAAAGGAGTGGCTTCAGGACAACTCTGTGAATGTCCTTGAGTGGCCCAGCCAGAGCCCAGACTTGAATCCGATTGAACATCTCTGGAGAGATCTTAAAATGGCTGTGCACCGACACTTCCCATCTAACCTGATGGAGCTTGAGAGGTGCTGCAAAGAGGAATGGGCGAAACTGGCCAAGGATAGGTGTGCCAAGCTTGTGGCATCATATTCAAAAAGACTTGAGGCTGTAATTGCTGCCAAAGGTGCATTGACAAAGTATTGAGCAAAGGCTGTGAATACTTATGTACATGTGATTTCTCAGTTTTTATTTTTTAATAAATTTGCAAAAACTTCAAGTAAACTTTTTCACGTTGTCATTATGGGGTGTTGTGTGTAGAATTCTGAGGAAAAAAATGAATTTAATCCATTTTGGAATAAGCCTGTAACATAACAAAATGTGGAAAAAGTGATGCGCTGTGAATACTTTCTGGATGCACTGTATATATATGTATAGTTATTTATTGTACTTTATTAATCCCAAAGGAAATTACTTGGTTTTTCGCATACCCCTTGGGGTCAGAGCGCAGGGTCAGCCATTGTACAGCGCCCCTGAAGCAATTGAAGTTTAAGGGCCTTGCTCAAGGGCCAAGCAGAGTAGGATCTCTTTTTTTTGGCAGTGATGGGGATTCGAACTGGCAACCTTCGAGATACTAGCACAGATCCTTAGCCTCAGAGCCACCATATATTTATTTTTATATATATATATATATATATATATATATATATATATATATATATATATATATATATATATATATATATATATATATATATATATATATATATATATATATATATATATATATATATATACATATATATATATATATATATATATATATACATACACATATATATATATATATATATATATACATACATATATATATATATATATATAAAATTTATTTTATTTTTTCTTTTTCATTTACAAAGCAGCAGGCACACTGGGTGTGCTTTCTCGAATCGCACAGTAAGCCACTGGTGAGGACTGAACCAATAATTTTCTGAAAGAACAAGGCACAGCTTCACCCCATTTAAATCCAATCAAGTAAAAAGGAGACTGAACTCAGAAACAATTCAAACTAAACAACGTACTGTAAAATGACTGCAGCAAAGGGTTGATAAACTGTCTTTAGTTAACAATCTGAGTTTAATGATGTTGGTGAATCACAGCCTCAATGCATTGATGCTATGTAATTAATTAGAAGCCAAATACCATGTTTTAAACCGCTTTAACTTAGTCTCATATGCAAATAACTGAGCACTAACAGGGGTGTGTTTTTAAAACACACAAATATCCAGAACAAATATGGCCAAACCTATATACCTTTGCCTTGAATTCATCCTTTCACATCAAATTTGTGAAAATAAGTGAAAATATCAGTTTTAACTTTACTGCCCCAGCTATTATGGATAGAATTTTAGAATTCGTACTTTGCACGCAGGTTGCCACTGTGCTATTGCAAATCAGAGTTAGCTTCTTGTAGTTGAGCTTACACTGTATTTACTTTATACTGTATTAAATTCTAATTTTACCAGAATGTACTGTTACTGTATATTATTGTCCATATTAAATTATATTTTCAAAGTTTGTCCCAGGTTTTGGGGATCATCCAGTCATTTTTGTTACTCCTCATATTTTACTGTTCTTAAGTACAGTAGTTAGTTACAACAGGCAGCACAATGTCAAATACAATCTTCTAAAGAGTGAAGTCTAAAGCATTCTTTGGTGATAGAATCCACAATGCTGATTAGCCAAGCTTTAATTAATTAACCAATTTAGCTTCTTATCGATTTATTTTAATTGAATCAATCAAGTTGTAATTAGTCAAGTGAATAATATCTCAGCAGAGGGCCTTAAAGCATTAGCTTACATCGTGTTCTTCCATTACCCGTCCACTCAAAGTAAACTCGGTGCGTTTTTCAGTATTCTTGGAGTGCCAAAAAGTGATATGAGCAGAAGGGATGAGAAATAGTAATAGAAGTTTTTAATTCCATCACAAGCAGAACTGAGCTGAGATTTTTGTTTTAACTTCAGAATTTAAAAAAGCACACATCCTGTGATTTGTATTTCCTTGTTTTGCTCTTTGTTTTTCCTCCTACCTCATTGCCTAATAATAATGATTGTCAGCAAATACAGGTTCAAAACTGCAAATTATTTCTCCAGTACAAAAAAAAATTACCTTCTGAAATCTAAATCATAAAGGCACAAAGTAACTAAAGAGCCATTCCTTCCTTTTTTCCTTTTTTTTTTTTTAACCAGCTATCCAGGTCATGGTCGCAAAGGGCTACAGCCTGGTCTGGCAAAATGAGGTTCAAGGCAGGAATTGACCCTGGACGTGGTACCAATCCATCATCAGAGACACTCAAGCATACTTATAAACTCATTTAGTTACATTTTATTATGCTTTATTTGTGACATGACTGGTTGGAAGGCAAGGGCATCTAATTAAAAAATGAAGATCTGATCACCCAGAAAAGAATGAAGGTTTTATATTAAAAATAACCTACTGCATAATGTTACCTATGTGTTTTTATTTATTTGTTTTTTTAGTCAGCTATCCCCATCCCTTGCAAACTACAATGATTGATTGGACTGGGAATAGCTGGCATGACCAAGGTCAAGAGGCCTTAGCTAAAAATGGATTATTGCAGCCATATGGAATGGGTGGTGCAAGATTATCTTTATGGGGGTCATCATTTTCTCTGTTGAGTTCATCACTCCCACTTTTGTTTTATAGTGTAGACGACCTTTCCTCAAATTTATTACTCAGCAAGCTGATTGCCTCAAGAGGTGATATTGTTGTAGCATTAGTTTATGTTGATCTTAAAGATGTCTTTAACACCCCTTCTCTGTCTTTAAAACACTGATTCTCAACCAAGCATCCCATAGGATAGTGTGTTGATCTCTCTTTTATGACTGTGTGACCAAAACAGCTCTCACTCCATCATTAAATTTAAAGCTGACACCACCACCATAGTAAGATTGAACCACACATGATGAGAAGGGTAAAAGGAAAGAGTTTTTGCTTTCTAATACTATGGGTTTAGAGCATGAACATCTCCATTAATGAAACCAAAAGTGCTGGTCAAAGACTTCAGAAATCAGGAGGAAAACCACACTGCCATTTGTATTGAGGAGGATGCTGTTTAAATGGTCAGCAACTTTAATTTTCTTAGAATCTCCTTCACTAACAATCTGCAGTAGGCACAACACACATTGACTGAATCAGGAAGATTCATTAATGCCATTACTTCCACAGATATCAGAACAAAGCCTGCATGTCTCCATCAATGTTCACTAGCTGCATAACATCCTGATACTGTATGGCCTCGCACTACAGAGGATGACTACAGTAAGTCAGATCAGAATATTACTGATAAACCATTCCCAATGTGAACACTCATAAAATTATAATTGCTGGGGGATTTTAATTGTGTTTTAAATCCACTCTTAGATAGGTCTCCTGTCACAGGGGTGATGACATCTCTATACCGTTTGTAACTGACCACAACTTATCAGACCCCTGGAGATTTCTAAACCTAAACTCAAAAACATATCCCTTCCACTGAATTTATTCTTTTTTTGTAGATAACTATTTCTTGCCTACGATTAAATCTTGCAAGTATGACACTATTGTTATTTCCGACCATGCCCTTCTGATCTTGGAGATAAAATCATTATGCCCCACATATTCATCTCACAGATGGCGTCTTAACCCACTTTTATTAGCAGAGAACTTTACAGAATTTATATCAAAACAAATCAGTTTTTTTCTGGAGACAAATATATCCACAGAGGTCTCTGCAGGAATACTCTGGGAAACCCTGAAGGCCTTCTTAAGAGGACAGATTATCTCATATCATTCCCACAGAAATAAATTGGAAACCAAGCAGGTATCAAAGCTAATTAGCAAAATTACTAGAATAGACCAGGAACATGCCAGGTGTCCAAGTGAGGCTCTACATAGGAAAAGGCAGGCTCTGCATTCAGAACTCAACCTCTTGACATCTAAAGAAACTGAACAACTCATTTTTAAATCAAGACATCATTACTGTGAACATGGAGAGAAAGCTAATAAGCTTTTAACTCAACAAATTCACAAGCAAGAAGTTCGCAATGCAATCCCCGCAATCGCCAACACAAACAGAGACATAATCATTGACCATAAAAATATAATGCACACATTTAGAGATTACTATAAATCCTTATATTCTACTGAGTTTAAAAAAGACAAGACACAATCTAATGTATTTCTGGATGCATTAGAGATACCACAAATAGATACTCTTAGTGCAGAGGAATTGGCTAAACCGTCGGCACTATCAGATTATTAACTGCTATAAAGTGACTTCAGAGTGGGAAAGCAGCAGGCCCTGATGGCAACCCTGCCGAATTTTATAAGAAGTTCTCCACTCAGCTAGCTACCCTCCTATTAGCAACATTCACAGAAGCTAGAGACAATAAAATTCTACCTCAAACTTTTTGTCAAGCATTAATCACTGTCTTTCCTAAACAAAATAAGGACGTATTACAATGTGCATCATACAGACCAATTTCACTTCTGAATAATGATGTTAAGATACTCTCCAAAGTCCTAGCTAGGATGGAGAATATTACTGATAACGTAAGCCTTGTTTGCAGGGTATATGTAATACATGTTGCTTTAGAAAAAGCTTATTAAAGATATCCATTGTTATGTACCAACACATTTTATATCCCTTTATTCTGGCAAATGGTACAGTACAGTTAGATCATTATTAGATTTAGATATTATCCACAGTTTCTTAAAGGCACTCATAATGACAACTGTGTTATGTGTACTGTACCCAACACCTGATGTTGTATTTATTGTCTGGTGTGTAGTGCTGTCACTAGCCCATGGGAGACATGCAGTTAGGAATCACTATGTACATATGGCAATAAACATCAATTTCATCATGCTGTGTTTGATATGTAGAAAACCAAAAGCCTTGGCAATTTGATATCTAACTACAAGGCAACATAGTATTGTGGTAGACATTAGTTGCGTCAGTGATTATGCTTCAATAGTCATCTTGAGACTCAGACTTGAAAGGGAGGATACCCTACGGAAAGTAGGTGGCATGTCTCCTGTACTACTCTTCTTCCATACTGTCCCTGTTTTTGCCAAAGGTGGGCTGTCTGACTGAAAACCATAAATGCAGTTCTGATTACTACATTTTATAAGAGGAATGGCATACAGTAATGCATTTTTTCATTGTGAGCACAAATATGAGACTCATTATGCTTATGTTGTCTTGTGAATGAGAAATACAGTTAATTGCAGACTTGTATTTGTAATTCCAGTTTCAACATGCCACATATGAAATACAGTGGGGGAAATAATTATTTGATCCTCTGCTGAATTTGTAAGTTTTCTTACTTACAAAGAAATGAACAGTCTCTAATTTTTATGCTAGCTTCATTTAAATGGAGAGAGACAGAATATCAACCAAAAATCCATGTACCGGCAAACTTAAGACAGGTCCTTTATATGTGCCTTCTTGAGCAGGGGGACCTTGCAAGCGCTGCAAGATTTCCATCCATTACGGCATAGTGTGTTACCAATGGTGTTGTTGGTGACTATGATCATTAACAAGCTCCTCCTGTGTAGTTTTGGGCTCATGATCATCCTCACCCCATGAGGCAAGATCTTGTATGGAGCTCCAGACTAAGGGCGATTGACAGTCATTTCATATTTCTTCCATTTCTGAATAATCACACCAAGAGTTCTCATCTTCTCACCAAGCTCCTTGCTGATGGTCTTGTAGCCCATTCCAGCCTTGTGCAGGTCTACAGTCTTGTCCCTGACGTCCTTTGACAGGTCTTTGAACTTGTCCATAGTGGTGGAGAGGTTGGAATGGAAGAAACTGCTTCTGTGGTCAGGCGTGCTTTATACACATAACGAGTTAAGATCAGGAGTATCTGTGATTGATTGCAATCTGTGGGAGCCAGAATTCTGGCTGGGTTGTAGGGAATCAAATACTTATTTCACTCAATGACATGTAAATCAATTTATAACTTTTATGTAATGTGTTTTTTTTTCTGGATTTTTGATTGATATTCTGTCTCTCTCCATTAAAAGGAAACTGCCATAAAAATTAGAGACTATTCATTTCTTTGTAAGTGAGCAAATTTACAAAATCAGCAGGGGATCAAATACTTATTTCCCCCACCGTAAGTGTTTGATTGTTGGTAGTGCTGAACCTTACATCAATAGCATGAGTTGCTGGACATCTTACTAGTTTAGTGCAGTACTACTCTCAATCCAGAAGAGAGGTCATCACCCTCAGCATCTCTGTTTAATCTGCCTGGTAAATCTATGACTCATTTTCTTCTGGCCAGCTTGTCCAGTTCAACAATTTAAAGATGTTCTAGATGTCTGACAATATATAGAAAGTGTGCTTAAGCTGTAGCCAAGTAAAGAGCTTACTTGTAGGCATCAGCATCCCATGTACCCAGATTTAGCCTGCATTAAATCATCATATTCATCACTGTTGTGGTTTAGCAGGGAGCATTATCTCCATTAGTGGACCAGGTTCAATTCTAGGAAATACACTGTGGAAATGTAGTTCCGTTTACGGTACCACCACAGAGCCACAACAGTAGCAAAATAAGAATAACATGCAATTATGATATCATTTGTACGTAGCTTGTATTACAGAATACAATATACAATCCACATCACACTCTGCCTGGGACACACCAGATAAATATCAGCATGATTAATGTTGCTGTGGCAGTTAGGATACTCACTCTCTTTCACTTTCTCCTTATCAGTTTGCTGAGGTGCTCTGGTGTGGGCAGACAAGATTAGAGAGTGGAAGGTTATGGGAGGACTACAATTCAAATGTCACAGAGTTGAGCATGTCCGGGGTTATGGTACCATAAACCAACCAGCGTTCAACAGGAGGTTATCCCTTTTTGCTGTACATTTCCAGAAACAAACAATCTTATCAGCATTTCTCCTGGCACAGCCCGAGAAGTATTTTCTTCCAGAATGATACAGCACAATAATGAAAACAAAAAGCCAGAGTGTATAATAATGGAAAAACAAGTAATGCGACACAATAATAAGCACAAGGAAAATATGTATTGTATATGAAATGATACTACTTCATAAGAGGGCTATTTATACAGTATGAGGTCAAATTTTATCAGATGCACAGAGCGCAGCGACATGTTGAATAGAAACTGATCTTTATCACTTAATACAGCTGTATATATGCTTTTAACTTCCAGTTGGACCATCCCCTCATCTCGTCTAGTTGTTTGATTGAATGTTTATTAAATTAAGCATTAAAATGTAGAATGATGAAGTGAGCTCTTCAAAAATGAAAGGTTTTGATAAATCTTGTGAACCATAATTTCTTGTCAAATATGTGTAACCTGCCAATTGTTTTAGGAATTTTTCAGGTTCCCATTAGTTTAAGGCTGATAGGAGAACTGACAGCCTTTTTATGTTGATGTTATGATTTGTTCTGATATGTCTTTACACATTTTTTACCATTTTTAATTTCATTTAAATTGCTTTATAACTGTACTCTTCACTTGAAAAATCATGTAATTTACTCCAAAGATTGGTGGGTACTATTAAGTTCAGTTATTATTTTTTATTTAGGAAAATCATGAAAGACGGCATGGCAAACAACAGCACAGCCAGCATATCTCAGGCAAGGAAAGCAGTGGAACAGCTCAAAATGGAAGCCTGTATGGACAGGATAAAGGTATGGGAGGCTTTATCTAGCTAATCATGTTTTTAACTATTTTTATAAAATCATTCATGCTTACAAGTTAATCATAAATGTTGCAATAAATCTTTCATAGTTGTTTTAAATGTGAAAGCAGAACCCAGATTGAAATCCATCCATCTATTATCCAACCTGCTATATCCTAACTACAAGGTCATAGGGGTCTGCTGGAGCCAATCCCAGCCAACACAGGACTCAAGGCAGGAAGCACACCCTGGGCAGGGCACACACACACACACACACACACACACACACACACACACACACACACACATGGGACAATTTAGGATCACCAGTTCACCCAACCTGTATGTCTTTGGACTGTGGGAGGAAACCCACGCAGACATGTGGAGAGCATGCAAACTCCACGCAGGGAGGACCCGGGAAGCAAACCCAGGTCTCCTTACTGTGAGGCAGCAGCGCTACCCACTGTGTCACCGTGCCGCCCCCAGATTGAAATGGACTGCAAAAATACAGTCATATGAAAAATTTTGTGAACCCCTCTCAGCCCGCATCATAATTTACTCTCCTTTCAATAAAAAAGATAACAGTGGTATGTCTTTCATTTCCTAGGAACATCTGAGTTCCGGGGTGTTTTCCGAACAAAGATTTTTAGTGAAGCAGTATTTAGTTTTATGAAATTAAATCAAATGTGAAAAACTGACTGTGCAAAAATAAGGGTCCCCTTGTAATTTTGCTGATTTGAATGCATGTAACTGCTTAATATTGATTATTTGCAACACCAAATTGGTTGGATTAGCTCTTTAAGCCTTGAACTTCATAGACAGGTGTGTCCAATCATGAGAAAAGGTATTTAAGGTGGACAATTGCAAGTTGTGCTTCCCTTTGACTCTCCTCTGAAGAGTAACAGCATGGGATCCTCAAAGCAACTCTCAAAAGATCTGAAAACAAAGATTGTTCAGTATCCTGGTTTAGGGGAAGGCTACAAAAAGCAATCTCGGAGGTTTAAACTGTCAGTTTCAACTGTAAGGAATGGAATCAGGAAATGGAAGGCCACAGGCACAGTTGCTGTTAAACCCAGCAGGTCTGGCAGACCAAGAAAAAATACAGGAGCGACATATGCGCAGGATTGTGAGAATGGTTACAGACAACCCACAGATCACCTCCAAAGACCTGCAAGAACATCTTGTGCAGATGGTGTATCTGTACATTGTTCTACAATTCAGCGCAATTTGCACAAAGAACATCTGTATGGCAGGGTGATGAGAAAGAAGCCCTTTCTGCACTCACGCCACAAACAGAGTCGCTTGTTGTATGCAAATGCTCATTTAGACAAGCCAGATTTATTTTTAAACAAAGTGCTTTGGACTGATGAAACAAAAATGGAGTTATTTGGTCCAAGAAAAACACCTGCTACCTACTGTCAAATTTGGTGGAGGTTCCATCATGCTATGGGATTGTGTGGCTAGTTCAGGGACTGGTGCGCTTGTTAAAGTCGAGGGTCGGATGAATTCAACCCAAAATCAACAAATTCTTCAAAATAATGTTCAAGCATCAGTCACAAAGTTGAAGTTACGCAGGGGTTGGATATTCCAACAAGACGATGACCCAAAACACAGATCGAAGTCTACAAAGGCATTCATGCAGAGGAAGAAGTACGTTCTGGAATGGCCGTCACAGTCCCCGGACTTGAATATCATCGAAAATCTATGGGATGATTTGAAGCAGGCTGCCCATGCTCAGCAGCCATCAAATTTAACTGAACTGGAGAAATTTTGTATGAAAGAATGGTCAAGAATACCTCCGTCCAGAATCCAGACATTAATCAAAGGCTATAGGAGGCGTCTAGAGGCTGTTATATTTGTAAAAGGAGGCTCAACTAAGTACTGACGTCATATCTCTGTTGGGGTGCCCAAATTTATGCACCTCTCTAATTTTGTTATGATGCATATTGCATATTTACTGTTAATCCAATGAACTTAATGTCACTGCTGAAATACCACTGTTTCCATAAGGAATGTCATTTATTAAAAGGAAGTTGCTACTTTGAAAGCTCAGCCAATGAGAAACAAAAATCCAAAGAATTAAAACGGGTTCCCAAACCTTTTCATATGACTGTATAACAACTCCACATATACATACTACTCATATGGGCAATAAGATGAAAGACACCTTATGCTAAAGAATGCAAGGAGATTAACATGCAGCAGAAAGGACAGTATAAAGGTTACAAACTTACAGCCTAATGTCAGCTTTTAGTCAGAGATTGTCTGTTGGATAGCAGGTCAGTTTCTTTTTTTATAGCATGAACTAATTTTTTCATGTCTGAAAGAAGATAATATTAATCTAGTTGATGTGCATAAATTATGTGGGCACTGTAAACATGAAGTGCTGTTGGACAAGTATATGATAGTATGGCAAGTTGAAATGTTTTTTCCCTATAGTATATTGACTTGACTTCTACATTACACCATTAGGTTAAAAGATCATTTGGAATTTGTTGTTTAGACCATCTTGATTTTTGTTAAGTAAATGAGCTTTGAGACATGTCTGGCTTTCTGCTGAAGTGGACGACTTTCTTCTTGAGATGCCCAGCTTTTGGCATTGCTCTGCTTGTTTTGCTCCACCAGCAAATGCTTCATCTTAATTCAAAGTGTGGCCTCTTTTTGGATTTATCTTAGGAAAAGTACTTAGTTCAACAGTACTTCTGATTAAGCGACAGTCCTATAACCACCAAGGCCCATTGTCTCAGGAAATGATATAAATATCTTACCCACTCTGTTTCACCCCACAGCTCTAAAGGCAATGTCTTATTACTCTGTCATTTCTCTCTCTTTTTCTTTTTAACTCCCATTCACCACTATTCAGTACTGTAGAGACATTTTTAAATTACTTTTCAGGCTTTGACACTTTTGGTCAAATTCTTGGAACTGATGGACTCAATCACGTCGGTTAATTTCTTCATTCAGGAAGTAAATACTGTGTGTTACTGTTTTCCTGTTGGGGTTTCAAAATGATGTTGATATTGCAGTTGGTTATCATTTGATTTTTTTTTTTAACTGTAATGTGTTTCTGATTAAATGTAAAATGTCTTGAGCCAGTAAACTGGATAAAAGTGGATGATAGTTAATATTAAACCAGCTTCAGCAATAACACACTGATATTTTTAATAAATTTGCAAAAAATGTAAAATCCTGTTTTTGTTTTGCAATCCTATAATATTAAGTGTTATTTGAGGAGGGCAAAAATGAATGTATACAATTTGAGCATAAGACTGCAACATTGCCTCAAATAGAGTCAAGAGATAGATATGAATATAAATAAGTACATATTCACTTAATCCAATTCAGCATTCTCTCAGTTTTTGTAAGTAGAAGGGTATGTACATTTTGGCACATGTTTGAGACGGTTTGTGGTGTACGTTTTCAGAGTTTGTGAAATTTTCCACTGCAGGAGTCTGTACACTCACTCCATTCATTTTGCAGCTAAAAGGTTCACAGATGGGCCAAATGAATTCAGTGACTTCAGTGTGTACTGTTATGAATTAGTAGCGAGTTATTTTATGTTATTAGATTGCCTGTTACGCGCTCCTACTACGAGAAGTATCAATATAACCTCATAGGTTCTTTCCTTAATAAATAATAGGAAGAATTGTCAAAACATATTTTTCTGTAACCTCTTACCTGACTCACTCACTGTCCTTATTGTACCCTGCGTATTCAACCTTAGGAACCCTTAATGGCAGGCCGCTCGCTGAATGGGGACTGTCTTTTATTTTAAGTGCTGTACTTCGGCCCACTTTATTGCCAATAGATAACTTTACAAAGCATCCTTTGTACCTTTAAGGGAGCACAGCTACACAAGGATAGAACAACTATGGCCTCTATGCTGCACTAGTAATCATAGACAAAGAAACTGAGTTTAAGCTTTTACTTAAAAATGATTTTATTTGCGTAATAACCAATAACAACAAATATCTATATATATAATTCACTAAGGCAAGACACCCATGGAAAGCGGCGTGGATTCACTAAGCCGACAAGTAAGACACCTATGAATGCCCACCAACTCCAAGACCATTGGATTCGCAGAGCCACGCCCACCAACTTATCATTTAAGTGTCTGTACATGCATGTCCGAGCCTGACTGTTCATAGAGGCATGCCGGAGGTGATTAGGGATATCCATGGGTTCCTTAAAACAATCCTTTACAACTGAGGTTAAAACACAATGAAGTTAGCAGCCTTTAAGGAGCACAGCGAACTGTTTTACACGCTACATACAATTCGCTACTACCATGGTCGGGTGTCTTGGTGGATTATATATCAATGAAAAGTACGTGAGTCACAGGTGCATGTGGACTGTGCAAAGACGACAACGACTCAAGTCAGGTACTCGAGCAGGCAAGCCAGTTTTCAGTCACTTCAGGCGAGTTTAAGCATTTTACAATGTTGGTTTTCTTGCTGATTTATTATATTTCCGATTTTTCAAATGTTAATTTTCTCCCTGTGCTTAAAAATTATTGAAAAAATAACAACAGGCAATACAATTCCTATATTATGCGGTCTTTATTCACTTCCAGATGACAGTTTCCAGATTGCCCAGTTTCTTAGTTACAGGTTATATGTCCTTAACAGAAAAGTGACAGATATCTTGCTGTAGACCGAGCTCAGCTGCCCAACAGCTAAGCAGACAGCAAACCAAATTAAATGTTGAGCGACACTGTTTGTATGAGAATGTGCTAGAGAAATAAATGTTGTTGTTGTTAAATTGGGGCAGCAACCAAACACACCATTTTACAATAAAGCACCAACTTAACTAAAACTGAACTGAAGACTGAACAGGGACTCTTTCTGGTAAAAGTAGTTCTAAGGCAGCAACTCCCTCCCAAATGAAGGCCACGTCTGGCAAAATATAGGAAAGCTGTCAGACAAGCTCAAGGTCTGTTCCCATGGGAATCAAAAGCTACACTACGCCCCAAACTGGCTGACCATTTTTGTTGTGGCTTTCAGAATTTCCTGCCTCTGTGACATGATTTACAGAGTGAGTTTGTGGAGCTTGTGATAAGAGTTCCATCTTCTTTGGTTTGTTTTTTTCAAACATGAAAGCATGTTTCTACGGAGCGGCAGCAGCTGTTTTGCAGGAGCGGCACTGGTCATGGTGGTGAAGCGGGAATGGACTCTAATGACCAAAAGAATTATATCATAAGTATAAGTGGCAGAAATTTGGTTTCTTTGCAGGGTGGCTGGGCTGACACTCTGTGATGGGATGAGAAGCTTAGTGATTCTAGAGAGCCACACAGCAGAGAGGAGTAGAGGATCAAGAAAAACAGCTGAGGTGGTTTGGGCAGGTATTAAGTGTGCTTGCCAGGCGGCTCCCACCACAACTGCTCTGTATACATGCCGCTGGGAGGAGACCATGCAGCAGACCCAGGACATGCTTGACGGATTAGATCTCTCAGCTATACAGAGAGAATTTCCAGGAAGACTTGGAACTTGTAGCTGAGGACAGGGAAGTCTGGATTAACTTGCTTGGCCGCCTGCAACTGTGACACTCACCATGACAAGCAGATAGGAAGATGGGATGAGATGAAAGCATGTTTCCAAATGCAGAAGCTCACAGTACACTGCTACACAATACACTGAACAGTTACAGTATGTTACAGCAAACAATTACTATAATCCTACCAAATATTTAATTGAACAGTGTGAGCCATCCACATTTTCAAAATCTGAAAATCTATTACCTAATATGGTATTTTAAGGCTATTTATTTTCTTACATTTCCTTCATGGATGTGACACACAAAGGAAAAACCAGCTTCTAATATTATATCTGCAAGGTACATGACCAGCACTCATCGTACTCTCAGAGGTTGAAAAGTAAACGAACGATATAAGAACAGAAAAAAATTCTTAAGTTTAAATTTTAGAAGTAGTAGAATGCCCTTCCTGACTGTTCCTGCCCACTTCAAACAGTGGCTGGTAGACAACAATGGAACAAAAACACCAATATAGTCAGTTGATTACTACGTGAGAGAAGAAGCGGGTGTTTTACTGAGAGACGACACCAATGTCTTACCGTATGTCCATCAATGGAACTCCATCAACAAACTTAGAGAGGCAGACAGATGTACATGAGGGCAGGGAGCACACAACTGAGTGTGTGTTCACCATAGTTAGAAAAGCAGTGTTTGAGAAGGCCAGCCAAAGATGAGTTTTGTTGTCTGATTTGGAGGGTAAGATAAGTTGAATGAAACCAACAAATTAAGCACATTAAAATTCTAAATTAGCCGTTTCAAATGGTGGGTATGGAGTTTATTTTAAGAGGTCAAATTACAAAAGATCGAGTCTTTGAAATATGTAATAAGCTTCTTACCAGGAAAGAAGAAGGTTAAAAATCAGTTGAAACCTTAATCAGTGTAGCATTTCTTTGTGCAGAGCTGATGGGTTATCTGTCCTGTGGCTCATCCCCTTCAAATAATCCATAGGTATAAAATTAGAACTCGATCTCTTAGCAAGAAGCAGAAATGACCTCTGGGAATTGTGTGGCTTTCACTTCCTTTGGATGTTAAAACTGTGGTGCAGGAATTGAAGGCAAGTATTTCTCGCAGAGTGCACCCGACTTCAAATTCTTACTGCTCTGTATAGCCTGGGATTTTGTTTTGAGGAAGGGGAATGACAATTTGCATTGTTTTACACTGGAATCAGAAGGATTTCAAAATAAATTAGTCTTTTCTGTCATCAAGAGATTTGAAGATAAATATTAGATTTTAGGTATGTGATTAAATCCAAAGACATTAAACATCTCAACAATTTTTCTTATTTTTTTTTGCCTGTTTGTGGTCTAAACCAGTATGCAGAACAGTCCGCGGTAATCGAGGGGTTCCATTATTACATTCTTAGCTGAACATTGAAATCTTACTCTGGGGCTGAGGAACGTACAGCTCGCTACACAGAATCCTATCACCTACGATTTCCATATCATAATTGTGTTAGACTGTACATAAATACACAATCTGCACACAAAAAGCACACCCCTGGTATTTGTGACCAGCAACACGCAGAATGGCCCCTTTACCTGATATACGCCTACATGCACTTCTCTGAAGGAGAGCAGAATCCACCGTCTCACTTATAGTAGCCATGCTGATATTTGCTTCAACAGTTTGAGTTGAAAATTTCATTATTTGGGACATTTTCATTGTTTGGATTCAATACTTGTGAGTATAGAACAGCTGAGAAATTGGCAGAATTGTTTAGTATTCTTAGTGTTGGAGTGCTATTGTGTTAAACAAAGTGTGATTAACGCCACCCTGCCACAGACCAACACTGCAGCTCTAGCCAAGTCACGGCACAAAAAACATATGCAGGACATTTTGAAGAGTAAAGCTGGCTATAATGGAAGGCAACACCCTAAACGTGATTTTCTTCTGAATTCATATCATCTCACAAATCCATTAATGGGTACTGAGTGATTTATAACACTATCTTATGTCTGTGCATTTTCAGGGACCCCCACAATATTGATTTTAAGTCTTCCAGTGGTCCAAAGTGCTAATTGGGGTGTCCCAGACCCCCTGTATTTTACCCCTTGATTCAAGCGTTCACTTTGAAGGTGTTTTCCATGTGATCCCTAGTTTTCACATGTTATTTGGATTGCATATTAGCTAAAATGTATATTGTTGCCCTAATGTTTTTTTTTTATTCACATGCGAGTTGTTAATAATCTTAGATAAAACTATTTTATACTTTAAATAATGAAATGTGGGCGGCACAGTGGCGCAGTGGGTAGCGCTGCTGCCTCGCAGTTAGGAGACCTGCGTGGAGTTTGCATGTTCTCCCCCACAGTCCAAAGACATCATGCAGGTTAAGAAGACTGACGGTTCTGGATTGTCACCAGTGTGTGTTTGTGTGTGTCCTGCGGTGGGTTGGTGCCATGCCCGGGATTGATCCTGCCTTGCGCCCTGTGTTGGCTGGGATTGGCTCCAGCAGACCCCCCGTGACCCTGTTGTTAGGATTCAGTGGGTTGGAAAATAGATGGCTAATCAAATGTAATGTTATCAGTTTGGACATACAGTACACTTTTTGACAATTGCTCTGCAGCTCGTCCTGTTGATGTATATTAAATAATTTAGCAACAGAATTCAAAATGGATACCTTTCAATTGAACAGCTGTTAACTTTGTTTAAATAATGTATGCAGGTGACTGGTTAACAACATTTTTTCAATTATAATATATTAAAAACATAATAGTGTAGTGTGAGGAGCTGAGTAGAATCTGTGTAGGGTGGAGGGTCTCCGAGCTCCGTCAGGTCTATGACTTGGTCCTGCTTTGGGTGGGCTTTAGGCTCCATAGGAAGGCACATGCATTGCAGATGTTAGTGGGGTAACTTAATGGTTCTGCTCTTTTACTTTTTTATTTTACTGAAGGTTCTTTATTGTGGAAAGCATCTAGATGTAATTTGTTTGATTGAAAATTAACTTGCAATCATTTTACACTCTTGTTTTTAATTGAATTATTCAACAACATTGCATTGTAATGGCTACAAATCTGGTGGCTTTGTGCAGTGGGAATTTGAAAGTGGCCAGGCAGTGTTAAGAAAGCTATGAATGGTCTCTTTTGGATCACAGGCCTAATTAATAGTGGCATATGGCGTGCAGGATACAGTATAGGCTTTGTGTGTAGTTCTTGATCAGTGGTCACAGCACTACTCCATCTCTCTGAATGTTCTGCTCCTAAAGCCACCATACTTGCTGTCAGTAAAAATGGAAGGTCGTCATTACAGTGATTCAGAACAAGGGCTCTACTTTGTGAAGTTCTGAAACAGACTGTCAGCACTGAGTTTATGTTTAGTTCAAAGTTTGCTTTTTGTTTCTGTGCTGGTTATATTCTGACTGGCATCAACCTGCCATTGACGTTTGTTTATAGGATTGCAGTCGGCTGCAGTGTTCACTAAAGGATGGTCACACTTCACACACAAACTCCATGCAGAGCGTTTTAAAGGTTCACCTAACTGATAACTTTTGTCTACAGTTTATCGTACAATTGGAGTATGAATAAACTACCTTCACGAATGACACGAGTGGAACATCTAAGCTCCACATGAAGGGTGTTCCAAACTTTGAGGTGGCATTTCATTTTTAGCCACTACATTCAAAATGTGACTAACGTTAGGCTACTCGCTGCTCACTGACCTGACTGGATGTGACAGTTGATCTCAAGGTATAAATACTGAATGTACCAACCAAAGCACAACTTTGAAAAGCAGCTAACGGACTGCAACAAGCGAAAGTCGATTGCCATTGCTTACAACATGCTGTGTCAATATAAGAGAGACTGGTACATGCAAAACATCATTTTGTCAGTGTTCACTGCTGTTATCCACTTTGTACATCAAAGGTCCATCATCTGTGTAGTTATATTTTAATATATAGACAAAAGTATTTCTCTGAATAAATTCACACAGAATTTACTAAACCTGAAACAAAGTGCAGGAAAGTGCTGTTAACAAGCTCACTTGGCTTTGGTTCCATTGGTTGCTTCTTCTTCCTTTGGCATCTCGTTTTGCTCTCTCTCATGCACAGTTCCTATTATGAAGGCAACCTCTTGTTGTCAGACCTAAATATGGGGCTGCCGGGAAGAGAAAGCATTGATTGGCTGAATCTGAGAGCAAACTACATGTTCAGCTGATAGCTTGGTGTAGGTATTCATTATTTTTTCAATCAAATAGTGGAATGTGATATGCGGTAATTAGAAGGCTTCACTGCTATAGCTGAGGCTTATAATTACAGCTCATCTAACTGGATTACAAGCAAGCTTAGGCTATCATTGAATTTTGAGTCACATTTACAGCATGCTAGTGAATGTAAGAAAAGCCGTTTATTTATTCAAGTATTCTAATGATTACAAAAGCAGGGTTATTTGTATGAACATTTTTTTTTTCCAAAGCTTTGTTATTGTTAACCTGTACTAAAGATGTGCAAAATGAATTTTCAAAAAAAAGTCTTGTCATAAAATAATTTTTAGAACAATAATCAAAACACAGAACATTATTCAATTTAAATATTATGAGGGTAATGCCTTGGTAGCAGGAACTGCCAGGGATAAAGTTACCCAAGAGGAAATAATTCAGAGAACAGAGACCTGCCAAGTTTCTTGAAGAGGGCAAAAAAGCCACTACTGGCACAAAGGGTGTCCATAAAGAGGACCACCATGTGAGAGTGAGAGGTCAAAGTGGATGGGGAGGGCAGTAACGGGGTTCTAATAAGATGCTTGTGGGCAGAAGGAAAGGTTATTGATTGGTGGCTTCTTCTCAACTTTAGACAGTGGGCAGCCCAAAAGGTAAAGTAGGCACCTCCTCTTGAGACTATCAAAGGGCCCAAGAGTGTAACTTTGGTGTAAATTCACTAGAGTGACCCACTGGCATCATTGTGGGTCAGAAGGCATTGTGTTTTATGGGATTCCCATGTGCAAGGAAAACATTTGTTCAGAAAGTAGCCCTTGGGTTTGGTTTAAAAAGCCACCCTGTAAGTAGCAGCATTAGACTATGATTGGCTGCACCTAAAAAGCCCCACGCGACACCATCTAAATCTCCATGAAACAAACATGACCTATATATCAAGAAGAAAATATATAGATGGATAAAATGCTTTTAGTTCAAACGCGTTTTCATCGCACTGTATGATTACAGAATGATCTTCCAATCAAGGAATGTTGTTTGCTAATTTTTTTTTAACAGACTGAGGAAGATGCAGTGGTAGTGCAACTGGTTTACATGTGTGAGACTCTTACAATGGACTGAATACATTCATACCTTTTGTAGTGACTGGGATGGCAACCTTCATTTCTTTTTTACTGTTCCTTGGTGTTTACCTTTTTTAACATTGCTTCCAGGATTTTGAACACCAAAGAATCCATCTTTTACATCTACTGTATTTTTTTATTTCAAAGTATTCTGCAGTGCCAAACCGTTTTCTTACAGGCATATTCATTTTTTTTCTGGTACCAATAGGAGTGTGTGACAAATCACATCATCAGTGCAACTGTATAAACATTAAACTGTGCATTCCCCACAGTGTCTTACAAATTCCTCCAAAATAAAATATAAATAAAAAAATAAACCTTTAGTGATTGGGCTTATTAGTATACTAGGCTGAGCCGCCTTTTAAGTTGACCACTTCTTAAGGCAATTCAATATGTAGATCAATTTGATATTTTATACAAACTCATTCATTTGGTTATATTGCATTTGAGCGGTATTACTTTAATACTTGTAGTTTCTGTTATTTTTGTGATGAAATTTTAACTTTTTTTCTATATTGAGGTCGCCCTTTTGAACCCCCCTGATATTTACTACGCGGTGAGCATTTGTACTCCATCAACATTAATTATTTCCAGTGACATAATTTTGTCTATTTTTCCGGCGCATCGCGCACAAAAGCAAGGGAACGATGGGAGCACCAGAACTCTGCTGACATCATGTCGCCGCACGCAAGCTGCAAGTAGTAAGTCTGTGATAAGTGGAATACCGCTACGCTTTCCACTCACGGGACGGAAGGACAATCCCGACCACTTTTATATAGTAAGAAAGAAGAAGAAGATATCGCACAGTCTGGAGTAGAAAATCATCTTTTACCTGGAAAAATGAAACTACAAATCCCATCGTGCATTGCAAAATGGACGGGGCGTGTGTGAAACTCCGGGCGTGTGTAGCACTCACGGAACGGAAGGACAATCCCGACCGCTTTTATATAGAAGGATTTTAATTACACATTTTTCTTCTTTTTAGACTTTTTGTAATGTCTACTCGGTTTGGCTATTACATGCCCATGCAACATGTTGACTTTATTCTCAACATTTCCACTTTATTCTCGCCGTTTAATTCGACATTTCCACTTTATTCTCATAGTTTATTTTGTAATTAAAGTAGAATGTCATAAACTAAACTTCATCCTAAAATCAATGTTTCATTTACTAGATTTTCTCAAACCTCGTCATAGGTTAATGCAGCACATTAAATGCTTTGTGTTAAGTGTTCCCCAACCCAGTTGTTAATCGCTACATGCTTCTTAAACTGACTTCCACTAAACTAAGAGGAGGCGCAGGCAGCGATTGCCGCACGTAATACATTCACTTCATGATATTCCTGCTCTCTGAAAATTTAGAATGCCAAGATAAATACTTGATATCAGTTTCAGGATGAAATGCATTAAAGCAGGTATTAAACATGCATGGTAGTGTGGCGGTAGTGCTGCTCCTTAGCAGTAAGGGATCCCCAGGTGTATGTTCAGTGTAGAGAACTTTATGGCAGGTGTGACGAGGCTCCAAAAAACTGGATGTATGAATGGGTATCGCACAGGTTTAACTTAAATATTGTGTAAATGTTGGGTTCGTGATCTGGTGTTCGGAGACACAAACACAGAATTCAATGGATGTTCTTCTGAGCAGGCTTTCTTTATTGCACGCGTGCTATCACTGTCTGATGTACCAAACCTCAGTTCCTATCCTTCCTTTTTCTTTCTCCACATATCCAATCACCAAACGATAAACTTCTTTGTGAAATTAAAACTAGTTATAAACTTAGACCACAGAGTGTTCAGAACTTTAAAAATAATCTTCGTTATACATGTTTAATTATGCCATCCATTCAGGATTGTGCCCATCCCAGCAAGCATTGTGTGCGAGGTAGGAGGAAATCCTGAATGGGAGGCCAGCACATCTCAGAGTGAATACGAGCAACACATACACTAGCACAGTCAATATAGCATAATAAAAACCCCACGTCGTACATGACTTTGAAAGGAAACTGAACCACGCAGAGTAAACCCACCAGAAAAACATGCAAATTCAAAGCAGGGAATACCCGGGACCCCATTGCTGCAAGGCAGCAGTGCAACCTCCATGCCGCCGTGCCCCCACATGATTAATACGTGCTTTAATGCATTTAATCATGAAAATTATATCAAGTATTTATCTTAGCATTCTAAATGTTTAGGGAGCAGGAATATCATGAAATTAATGTATTCTGTGTGCTTCCTGTGCCTACTCTTAGTGCAAGAGGAAGTCAGTTTAAGAAGCACTTAGCAATTAACATGGCTCCGGGAACACATAACATAAAGCATTTAATGTGCTACATAACTTATGATGGGGTTTGAGAAAATCTAGTACAGTGGAACCTCGATTCACGACCATAATTCGTTCCAGAACTTTGGTCGTAAACTGAGTTGGTCGTGAACTGAAGCAGTTTCCCCCATAGAACTCTATGTAAATACAATTAATCCGTTCCAGACCGTACGAACTGTATGTAAATATATGTAAAGATTAAGCACAAATATAGTTAATTACACCATAGAATGCACAGTGTAATAGTAAACTAATGTAAAACATTGAATAACACTGACACTAAACACCCAGACTCCCTGCTCAGCTACACGAGCTGGCTCGCTCTCTCGCTTGCTCGCACTCTCTCTCTCTCTCTCTGTAGCACACACACACACACACACCACCCACCACCTCCCCTCCCCCCTGTCAGCAGCATATGCAGCACTGTTTTTAAAATGAGTTTTAAGCATAGCGGAAAAAAAGGAACATTAGAACAAATCCGAAGTGTATTTAAAAACCAGCCACAAGCAACCAAACAAGTAACAAGATCACGCTATTTTAGCCTTGCATTCTGATCGCTGTAAACACTTTTTATAAAATGAGTTTTAAGCACAGCGGAAAAAAAGGAACATTTGAAAAAAGAGAAAAGTAACATTGCAACAATTCACGCTACGAACTGAAAAATTAACTTTTGAAAAATCCGTAATACAAAAACCACCAAGAAAACTAACCTTGCATGAGTCGAGTTCTGGCATGAAGTGTTTTCCTTCAGGTGTGTTTTCTCTCGTGTGATTTCTTGGGTTTCTGGTGTTTTTAGCTGGTAGGAGTGAAAGCCTCATGCAGCCATTCCAAAAAGAAAGTTCTTGTGACCCAACCCTTCGTGTTTGCCCTCCACATTACTGGCAGTCTGGCTTTGTTTACATTGTGCTGCTTGAAAGCACGAGGGTTCTCAGACTGGTAAATGAGTAAACTGGTAAACAGTTTTTCCACCTCCTGTAATTTCTTTCTTTACTTCGATTTCAATTTTCTTCAAAACTTTCTTCTCACCACTCTTCACTTGCTTAGAAGCCATAGTTAACTGCAAAAGCACACGAAATACTGTAGAGCACAAAGAGAGTGCACATCTGACTGAGAACAATGAACAGGGTAAATGAAAAAGCCAG
Source organism: Polypterus senegalus (assembly GCF_016835505.1). NCBI lineage: Eukaryota > Metazoa > Chordata > Cladistia > Polypteriformes > Polypteridae > Polypterus > Polypterus senegalus. The sequence continues at coordinate 53,328,947 of NC_053169.1, read as the reverse complement.
GCAGGCCCGCTGCTTGCTCACTTTCTCTCTCTCTCAGCCTGCCTGTGCGGTGGAGTTGGGGGGAGGGGATGGTTCGCATGCACTACTGCCTGCTTTTCAGAGAGAGAGTCTCAGCTGTACCTCCCCTCCCCCTAGGCAGAAGGCAGGCAGTACGTGCACACGAACCATCCCCTCCCCCCAACTCCACTGCACAGGCAGGCAGATAGGCAGGCAGGCAGGCAGGCAGGCAAACACTGCAGCAATCTCCCCCTCCCCCTCCCCCTCTCTCTCTCTCTCTCTCTCTCTCTGTCTCTTGCTCGCTCGCTCGCTTGCTGCACAGGGATAGACTGAACATGTACAAACCGAAAGGGAAACTGGCTTGTTCATATACCGAGTGTGTGGTTGTGAACCGAGGCAAAAATTTGGCGAACTTTTTGGTTGTGAACTGAGTTGTATGTGAACCGAGACGTTTGTGAGCCGAGGTTCCACTGTAAATTAAATATTCATTTTACAATGAAGTTTAGTTTACGATGTTCTACTTTAATGACAAATTACGAGAATAAAGTCAACATGTCGATTTTATTCTCGTCATAAGCGTCAAGATTAAAGTGGAAATGTTGAGAATAAAGTCAACATGTCTTCACACTATTACACAGTACCCTGGTACATTACACTGTATTGAAAAAAAAATAAAACAATTACAATTTGGCTTGCAATATTATCTAGTAGTATAGAGACAGTATTCACACATTTGAACATAATGGCCCACATCCAACCTTCTAAAACCAAAGTATCTCCAGACAACAGACGGAATGTTCTCTGTCCATTTTCACCTCCACTACCGCATGTACTCCGTTGCATGCCTATTTGGCGGTGTAGCAGTGAAAAAGAGCCCCTGCACAACACCTCTGCTAACGCATGTACTCCATTGTATGTGTTTAGCGGTGTAGCAGTGAAAAAGGTCCCCCTTCAACAGTTTCCCGCTGCGCCACGGTCCAAACGTTGTTTAAGCAATTTAAACCAGTGCTGCGGTATAAGAAAAATCCATATCATAACAAAAATAAAAAACGGTTTTCGGTATGAACCGGTATATCGCCCAGTACTACTGGTATCTGACATCTGAGATAATAAAATGTAGCATGAGTGCCTATGGTTTCTGTTTGTAGGAGAACACTGATTAAGATTAAAAATCTTAAAGATTAAGAATCATTTTGATCCAGTTGTTGGTGCTGTTGCCTCACATTAATGATGGTCTGTATGTTCATCTATAGGCTTTCTGATGCAACATTGTATCCACTTGTTTCGTTGTGTCTTTAATTACCCTATTTTCTAACAACACAGATTGGTTACTCTTTTACAGGGTAGTGCCATTGAGCCTCTTTACATTAGTGTACTGTTTTTTGTTTGCAAAAATGTATGTGTTTTTGAAAATGACTTCAACTACACTCTTTGTATTTTAATCACTGTTCTGATAATGATGTGATTTGGTACTTTTGAGTCATGCTACATATCTTTTTAAACTTTTGGACATGGTCATTTTTAACTATAGTGTCTTGTGCTGCTTGGTAGAAACACAGAAGCAGAGAAGGCAGCATGGAGACCTAATCCAGGTCTTCAAAGTTCCCAAAAACTTTGAGAAAGTGGATCCAGTAGAATTCTTTCAAACAGTGATTCATGTACTCAAAGACACCTGTGGAGTTTATGGGAAAGTTCATTTATGACTGAAGCTGGGAAGCACTTCTTTACACAGACAGTCACTCGAATCAGAAGCAAACTACAAGTTATCTAAATGAAGGAAGAGCCTTTAAATATTTAAAAATTCTCTGGATGAGATGTTTGTCAAACTTAGTTAAACAAATGAGTTTGATAGACTGAAAGGTCTCCTCTCATTAGTCAAACTTCTTGTATTATTTTACATGGCATATCCACCTGAGACTTTATTAGCCCAGACAACTAAAATTAACCTCAGCCAGCAGCTTGTGCCTTTGTGATCAATATTTGACAATTTGTTTTGTCTTTTGATTCACTTTCTACTTGATATATATTTACTTTGCCCTTTGCTTTTGAGTTTTCCCTTTACGTAGTCACTGTGTTGTTCTTTGGTCCTTTTTTACGGTATTCTGAATGCAAATGTTTTGACCAAAAATCTACCACATCCTTAAAGGCAGGTATTTTTGATGAAGACCCTGATATTGGTGCCAAAATGGCAGTTATTGCATCTAAGCAGAAGCACATTTTGTGGCTTTCAAAGAATCACCATCAATAGCTGACAATGTCATATAGTGCTACTGACATTAATATTCTTTAACGTCTTCTTGGAAGATAAGTAAAGAAGGAAGCTAACTGGATTTAGACATACTAATATATCAAGAAAGCAGTGCTCAAAGTGAAAATGCTCATGTATAGTAGAAGTTTGGTGAGATCGTAGAGCCTGTTGGTTTTGGTAAACTATTCAGTAACTCAAAAAAGATAGGTGAGATTTCACTCTCTATTGACCAACTCTCTGAAATGTTGGTGAAATGTTACCTTTAATGGGAAGTGTCATTGAGAAGTGAAAGCATTACTTGGATTAACTTCTAAGCACAAGGGATATGCCCGACTAGGAGGAGGTAGTGCTGGAAGCATTATTTGGGAATCAATCAATTTATGGGGCTGTAGTGATTAACAATCCCAATTATGATCTTCTTCTTCTTTCGGCTGCTCCCATTAGGGGTAGCCACAGTGGGCCATCTTGTCTGCATATTGATTTTGACTTACAGAGTGGTGTGGTTGTCCACATTTTCAAGAATGGGGGAAAAGGCTGTGTTTCAATTGCCAAGTGATGAAACTTCTTAGGCTGCTTGGAAAGGACAGTCAGTATGAGAGTTTAACCTACAGTCATTGCCAAACGTTTTGAGAATGACACAAGCATTGGTTTTCAAAATCTTCTCCCAACCATCCAAGAACAGTTTGGTGACAAACAATCCCTTTTCCAGCAAACAAAGTAGACATTTTCAGAGCTGCTTGGTGAAGATTCTTATAGTTATCTGGCTCTACTAGACTCCAGAAATGCTGAGAATGCTGTTGAGACTTTACTGCACATTATTTTGAAGGTTTACTAATATATATACTAGCAAAATACCCGCGCTTCACAGCGGCGAAGTACTGCCTTAAAATTTTTATTAAGAAGAAAAGTAAACCTTTTTAAACTGAGGGAAAATATACCAATAATTATTTGCTAAGGATCTCTTTGTATGCCACGTTGTCAGTTCGGCCCTCCGGTTGTAATATGACCAAGCTGTGCGCTGAGCTTACTCTTGAGCATGCAACGTACAGTTGGCCATGTGAACAGTAATCTTGTTTCAAATCTCACAGTTTGGATTGCTGCTGTCATAATCGGTTTGAGTTTCATGGTTTCTTTCAATTACGACAGTATTTGTAGGACTTGTGTTGAAGAGACATTCGGCATCTGTCAAGCGTTGTAAGCATACAACCAGTTTCATCGATAACTTCACATCCAGCTTTTGCGAGTTTAAACATTCATAAACATCAAAGTGTCCACTACTGAAATCGACACCTGTCAATCTAAGATGTTTAAGAGGCATTGGCGGTTGTTGAAAGGTGTAAAATATTTGGCCATTTCGGTACACTTGAAAGCGACAACCGAACAATTCAGCGGCAGCCATCAACTCACATGCAGATCCATAGGTGAAGGGCTTAAGCATTTCACTCTTCTAGTGCTCCTGTGTAGTATAATTCTCTCCTGTACCGTCATCAGTCCACACCTTGAACCTGTCCCAGTCATTCAATACATAAGACACAATGTTCCTCTGGATATCAAGAGTGAGCCTGATATGGCCGTGCAATATGTAACAAAGAAAATGGAAAAGGCAGGTGCCATCTCCGGGCATGGAAACCACTCGGTAAGTGACAGTTCTTTGATCAATGGTGATCACCTCGATAGAGATGTTAATGGGGGTACAGTTGGAATGATAAAGGAAATGGGTACCTGAACAATGTAAAGTAAGTCTAAAATACTATACTATACTATAATATAAAATTAAATAATATAAAATATACTATATATAAATATACTATAATATAAAATTCTAAAATACTATACTATAATCGTAATAAACGAACAATAAAACAGCGGAGAAGCCGTGGATTAAATAAAAAGGCTGCAGTTATCAGCAGGGAGATGTGAATCCCGTGGCGAAGCAAGGAAGGGAATGTATAGACTGGCCTTATATAGGCTGGCTGCCAACAACATGGGAGGCGTTGGGATGGGGGACCCAACGCCGCCTCACACGGTGACCGAGCTGCAGGCTATGGACGTTTATATGTACATAAGTAGGATTCAGTTAGCGTTGGGAACCCGCGTACCAAATTTCTTAAAGATGGGCCCATTAGTAACAAAGACCGTTGGAAAGTTCAATATGGCGGCTGACAGTGGCGTCATACCACTGAAATAAGTATGTATATCGGTTTCATTTAGCGCAGGGAAGCCGCCTACCAAATTTCGTGAAGATGGGGCCATAAATAAGAAAGTTTAACATGGCAGACGTTGTCGACCGTTATGACCGTTACGCATAGAATTTTGAAATGAAACCTGCCTTACTTTTGTAAGTAAGCTGTAAGGAATTAGCCTGCCAAATTTCAGCCTTCTAACTACACTGGAAGTTGAAGAATTAGTGATGAGTCAGTGAGTGAGTCAGTCAGTCAGTCAGGGAGGGCTTTGCCTTTTATTAGTATAGACTAGCAGAATACCCGCGCTTCGCAGCGGAGAAGTAGTGTGTTAAAGAAGTTATGAAAAAGAAAAGCAAACATTTTAAAAATAACATAAGATGATTGTTAATGTAATTGTTTTGTCATTGATATGAGTGTTGTTGTCATATCTATCTATTTTTATATATATATATTTTTATATATCTGTAATATATATATATATATATATATAAATATATAGCAAAATATTGGCATTGGAGAAGTAAAAAGAAAAGGAAACATTTTAATAATAACGTAACATGATTGACAATGTAATTGTTTTGTCATTGTCATGAGTGTTGCTGGCATATATATATATATATATATATATATATATATATATATATATATATATATACATATATATATATATATATATATACATATATATACACACATATACACATATATACATATATACATATACATATATATATATATATATATATACTGTATATACACATATATATACAAATCTACATATATATATTAGGGGTGGGACTCGATTAAAAAAATTAATCCAATTAATTAGAGGCTGTGTAAGAATTAATCTTGATTAATCGTATGTAATCACACGTAAATTTGCCCCAAATCGCAAATGTTTTTTTTTAATTTAAAAGGGTTTTAGTGGGCGACAGAATCAAATAATAGACATGGACATGAATATTGTAAACTGAAGCTGTTTTAATTTCTGAAAAAAAGCTTTTAAACTGCATTTGAATTCAAAACAGAAACAAAAATATCATCCCTGGTTAAAATTGGGCAGACTTAAAAATAAAGTGGTAGTTTAAGTACTTTAAGTACATTTTCAGAATAGTATTGTCTTTAAATAATAATAACCAAAATTTCAACATAAAGTGCAGTTTTTTTCTTAAAAAATAAGTCAGAAACATAAAAGGTAATTTGACCAACTTAATCTTTAAACTCTGAGTAACATTAGCCAAAATTATTTTGTACATTAGGCTAAAACAGTGTGATCATTGAACATTTTGTAATTAGATGTATTTAGAATTACTAACGGTCACGGAAGTCCAATGATCCCCAGTAAGAGCCACAAAGTCCGCTTTCTGTAATGCATCTAATTTTGCTTGCTTTTCAGTGTGCACAAAACCATGCTTTTATCAAGGCTTCGCTCGGGTAGTCGAAATGATCAGTCGTAGGAACGCGCTTTATTCCGACTCTAACATTTTTGTAGCTGTGATGTGTGCATCAGTGTAATGGATGTACCAGGAAATCATGCATTGACAAAAGTTCCGTTTGCTTGGAATTGAAAGTGTGATTAAATGCGTTATTTTTAACGCGTTATGGAGTACATGCATCGAAGCTTCTCAGCTGTGCTTGTGCTAAGAAAGGGAAAATTTTAAAAATAACGTAACATGATTCTGCGTTAACCTAATATTTTTCATACGTCCCAAACCAAGGAGATCGAAGGTAAAATGAATCGGTAGCGCGTACATAGTCAGTACATCCCTCTCGGGAATCGAACCTCGAATGTCGGCGTTAGAGGCGAAGACTCTACAATTAGCCACAGCGTGTGGCTTGTCTATGAGTATGTATTGTAGATCGGGTATATATATACATTTATATATATACCGCGTATCGCAGTGGAGAAGTAGAAGTTATGAAAAGAAAAGGGAACATTTTAAAAATAGCGTAACATGATTGTCAATATACAGTAATTGTTTTGTGAGTGTTATTGAATGTTGCTGTCATCAAGGATTTGATTATCATTATTTCTTTCAATCAGGCTCGTATTTGTAGGATGTGTTGTGTTCAAGTTACATTCCGTGTTTGTCAATCGTTGTAAAGATAAGAGGTTTCATTCATCGATTAGTTTCTTACTGCATCAATAAACAGCTCGTCTTCCTCTTTATCTGAGATGTGACAAACTGCATGCACGGGTTTTTTTTACACTGTCTTCCTTTAGCAGGACATTGACTTTTTCCACCGTGTGCTTTGTTTCCGCAGTAGCTGCACTTATGAATATGATTGTATGTATAAGGCGCTTCATATTTTTTGCTGCCTTCTCAATTGTGTAATTCGGTTTTGTTCAGCACTCTTTGGAACTGTTGCTTTTGTCTGTGCACTGCGTCAGTTCACGTGAGCCAGCTTGGTGTTCTTGCATGGTGCCATCTGGTGCCATCTGTAATGTCAGCTAAGACCCGCACTTAAAAGTTTCTCTCGCAGTTTCAATGAGTTTGTGCCAAACACCACCCTGACCATCTCATCTTCCTCTGCATAAGCACAGTCCTTCACCGTGAATATTTACGGCAGTGTTTGTATTGGATTGCCGCTGATGGACGGCCTTATATGGGCAGGCACTAAATTACAAACGCTAGTGGCAGCCTGTCTATGAACTTAATTTAATATAAACTCACGGTTCACGCCGTGCTTTGTTTCCGCAGTAGCTGTACTTATGAATATGCTTGTATGCATCATTTGCTTCATAATGTTTTTCTGCCTTCTCAATTGTGAAAAGGCGTTTTGTGCTCATCGCTGTTTGGAGTTCTTCCTTGTTCTCTACGTACTTACGTAGGAGGCGTGATGATGTCACACGAAACTCCGCCCCCCACGGCCATCTCCAACTCAACTCCATTACATTATATGGAGAAAAATAGCTTCCAGTTATGACCCTTACGCGTAGAATTTCGAAATGAAACCTGCCCAACTTTTGTAAGTAAGCTGTAAGGAATAAGCCTGCCAAATTTCAGCCTTCTACGTACACGGGAAGTTGGAGAATTAGTGATGAGTCAGTCAGTGAGTGAGTGAGTGAGTGAGTGAGTGAGTGAGGGCTTTGCCTTTTATTAGTAAAGATATAAAATCAAATGTCTGTCTGCTTTTCACGAGAGAACTACTTAACGGATTTAGATCGGGTTTTTTTCTATAATTTGCTTGAACATTCCGGTTGATTTTGCGGCTCCTCTCATTTCACTATGTATCATAGTTCGCTTGCAGTACTGATTTATTTGTGCGAATCCAGGTGAGACGCAGCAGGCAGAGGGGAGTGGGACAGGGCCCTCCTCACTCACGCTGCAGCCTTGGGACGTGTTGCTTACTCCCGCTTAGCTAGCGAATGAGAGAACTACTTAAAGGATTTAGATTGGGTTTTCTTTTTGTATAATTTGCTTGAACATTGCAGTTGATTTTGCGACTTCCCTCATCGTACTAAGAATCATAGTTCGCTTGCGGTACCGATTTATTTGTGCAAATCCTAGAGACATGCAGCAAACCTTCCTCACTCACTCGCCAGCTTCGGGACGTGTTCCTTAATTCTACTTAGCTAGCGAACGAGAAAACAATTGAATTCAACTTTGTTTGTTATTTAAAATAAAGTGTTACTTGGGTCTTGATGAGTTTGAGTCCGGATATTCCCTTAAGTGTATGCTACATTGAAAAAATAGACTGCAATTCAGATTGTGGATCATGATTTTTGTGTTAAAAGGATTGTGATATGATTTTTTGGAAAGATTGCCCACTCATAATTTGACTAATCAAGTTTTCTAATTTATGTAGGATTCATTAACCCTTTGGCGAGCTACTTGTAGCATGCGAACGATGTGTTGGAGACCCTGTGCTAGACATTCAAGTGGCACAGTGCAACTTACATGACCTTCCAGTTCTTAGCAAAATTTGGCAAAAATAAGACAAACATTAAAGCTACCTGTTTGGAGTTGCTGTAAATAGACATTAATAAGTTCAAATTTCTATGTAAATGTTTATGTGCTTTCTGATTCATTATAAAAATGCTGAAAAGATTTCTAGGATTTTAACATACCTAATATATATATAAAGAGAGAGATAATGTAATGTCAAATCCTTAACATTTTCAGTTGCTAAGATGAAAAAAAGAATCAAATGAAAATAAATTAAAAATTAAATAAATAAAATAAAAACACTAGTTTATTGAATACTGTACTTGTCAAGGTACTTGTAAACTTTACCTCTTGTTTAGTGAAGATCCTGCCAACTCGGTTGTTGTATGATGTTTGCATTGTTTCATTGCCAAACAATCTTTGCAGACCATAAGCCTGACTTTTGAACGGATTGACCTGGGCTTCAGAGGTCTTGAAACTGGTCAAGATGTACAAAAAAACCCAACTTTTTATTTATTTTTTTAATTAATTATTCTTGCCGCGAGACTGGCCTATCTTCTCCTCTTTAACCCCTTCACTGTTATTCCTGTGATTACACTTTCTCCGCTCACACACACGCGCGCACACACATCCTGCAGTTTACACTTTTCCAGTGAAAAACACTTACTGAGATAGGGTGGATGTTAGAACAGCATGTCCAGTGTCAGGAGACTTGAATAGGTTCTTGCAGAGCACAAGTTACACAAAGAAGAAGGTGATTTGTCATGTTTCAATAGTGACAGTCCTTCAGAAATCACCAGTGACAGCATTATACTTGAGGTTCTAGTTCCAGTGATATGATTGTGATGATTCTGCACAAATGGTAAACTATAATGATAATTCTAAATGTGTGTCATGTAAAGAGTGCTGGCTGGTTTTTAAAGATGCCATTCATTAGCAGCCTCCACCCTTGACATTGCTGGTTTTCAGTAAGCTTTTTCTAAGAAAATTAATTTCTAGATTAGGCTACCAATTTTATTTTCTATTATACTTTCTTCTGTTTATATTATTATCCTTTAATAAATACCATGTTGCTTTAGCTTTTCTATACTTTGTCTTTATATCTTGAGTAACTGAATTAATAAAGTAAATATTAGGGCACCTAGAGCAGGTTAGATTGTATTTGGTCATTGCTTCAGGGTTATCAAGGCTGAGAGGTCGCGCCTCAATAAAAGCACAAGTGCTGTACTAATAACACATTGTTGGTTGGTAAGTGCCATGTAACCAAGAGGATGTTGAGCCTTTGTGTGTCTCGCAGACACCCGTACATTTATAGTGCTAGTGATAGTGAGTCTCTCTGTGGAGTTCTGAAGGCTGACAGGAATGAGGCACCACTCTTACATACTCCTGGGAATGAGATCCTACGTGGAATACTACAGAATGACTGGCAGACAGGCATCACTCATACATACAGTTGTGCTTGAAAGTCTGTGAACCCTTTAGCATTTTCTATATTTCTTCATAAAAATGACCTAAAACATCATCAGATTTTCACTCGTCCTAAAAGTAGATAAAGAGAAACCAGTTAAGCAAATGAGACAAAAATATTATACTTGGTCATTTATTTATTAAGGAAAATGATCGAATATTACATATTTGTGAGTGGCAAAAGTATGTGACCCTTTGCTTTCAGTATCTGGTGTGACCCCCCTTTGGAGCAATAACTGCAACTAAACGTTTCTGGTAACTTTTGATCATTCCTGCACACCGGCTTTGAGGAATTTTAGCCCATTCCTCCGTACAGAACAGCTTCAGCTCTGGGATGTTGGTGGGTTTCCTCACATTAACTACTAGCTTCGGGTCCTTCCACAACATTTCAATTGGATTAAGGTCAGGACTTTGACTTGGCCATTCCAAAACATTAATTTTATTCTTCTTTAACCATTCTTTGGTTGAACAACTTGTGTGCTTAGGGTCGTTGTCTTGCTGCATGACCCACCTTCTCTTGAGATTCAGTTCATGGACAGATGGCCTGACATTTTCCTTTAGAATTCTCTGATATAATTCAGAATTCATTGTTCCATCAATGAAGGCAAGCCGTCCTGGCCCAGATGCAGCAAAACAGGCCCAAACCACGATACTACCACCACCATGTTTCACAGATGGGATAAGGTTCTTATGCTGGAATGCAGTGTTTTCCTTTCTCCAAACATAACGCTTTTCATTTAAACCAAAAAGCTCTATTTTGGTCTCGTCAATCCACAAAACATTCTTCCAATAGCCTTCTGGTTTTTCCACGTGATCTTTAGCAAACTGCAGACGAGCAGCAATGTTTTTTTTGGAGAGCAGTGGCTTTCTCCTTGCAACCCTGCCATGCACACCATTGTTGTTCAGTGTTCTCCTGATGGTGGACTCGTGAACATGAACATTAGCCAATGTGAGAGAGGCCTTCAGTTGCTTAGAAGTTACCCTGGGGTCCTTTGTGACCTCGCCAATTATTACACGCCTTGCTCTTGGAGTGATCTTTGTTGGTCAACCACTCCTGGGGAGGGTAACAATGGTCTTGAATTTCCTCCATTTGTACACAGTTTGCCCGACTGTGGATTGGTGGAGTCCAAACTCTTTAGAGATGGTTTTGTAACCTTTTCCAGCCTGATGAGCATCAACAACTCTTTTTCTAAGGTCCTCAGAAATCTCCTTTGTTCGTGCCATGATACACTTCCACAAACATGTGTTGTGAAGAGCAGACTTTGACAGATCCCTGTTCTTTAAATAACACAGGGTGCCCACTCAGACCTGATTGTCATCCCATTGATTGAAAACACCCGACTCGAATTTCACCTTCAAACTAACTGATCATCCTAGAGGTTCACATACTTTTGCCACTCACAAATATGTAATATTTGATTATTTTCCTCAATAAATAAATGACCAAGTATACTATTTTTGTCTTATTTGTTTAACTGGTTTCTCTTTATCTACTTTTAGGACTTGAGTGAAAATCTGATGATGTTTGAGGTCATATTTATGCAGAAATATAGAAAATTCTAAAGGGTTCACAAACTTTCAAGCACAACTGTAGTTGTGAGAACAGGATCTGTGTGTGTGTATATGTTAATCTTTAGGTGCAAGAGTGATACTTCATTCTAGTAAACAAACTTGGTAGGTCTCACCAGTCCCTCAACAATACAGCACTGCACTTTGAATCACAAGTGTGATGGTTCAAACATTACCTGTGACCTTAAACTACCTGGCTGTCATCCTGTGCTCCAGCTGGAAAAAAAATAAATAACCATAAACAGTTGTAATGTATCTTACAACTTATCATGGAAAATGGCCAAATACATAAAACATTATAAACAGCAAGGACAAAAACAATACAGCACTAAACATACAAACTGGGAAGAATAATGTAAAGAAAGCAAATATAGAAATGCAGCAATAACAGAAAACCTGTGTAAGACTGTGAAAAGTGAAAACATCAGGTTACGAAAAAGCTTCAGAGATGACATTCTAATGTTGTGCAAGCGAGATCTCAGTTCAGCACAAACACAAACAACAGTTTCCATCGTACAGCAAAGCTGTTGCGGCCCACATCAGTGAGACAGATTTGTTTTTTGACAGAGATTATCTGTGAGAGTAATAGAGCTAGACAAATCTGTTAACACGATTCACTAATGTCTCGAAGGCATTTTTTTCTGAGTTGTGTTTACAAATTACTTTTCAGTTCCTCTGCTTTTTTGTTTAGTAAAACTTATGCTCAGCATTTTCCTTCAATCTGCTTCTCCGGAGTAGCATTTTCTTTTAGTTTTATTCACTCATTCAATTTCTGAATGCACTAATTCTAGTAGATGACATATTGTAAAGAATGGTTTAAAACCTCTGTGGGCTACAAGGAACAAAAGAAGGGAACCGACCCCTGCTGCAGTACAGTGAGCAGATCAGTTTAGGTTTTAAACCCACACCTTTGAAACTGCCGGGCGAGAGCAGTAGTTACTACTCTGTCAGCAGGTGCGTATGCAGACTTGGTGTCCACACCACTCCATTCTTGTTTAAAAACGCAGACATTAGGCAGCTTTCACCTTTTTTTCCATACTTCTGTGAAAATAAAGACTTTCAAAAAAATGCATTCCAGAACGACATACTCATGAAAGTCTTGGTTTGCAATGTGGATGCGTGGAAATGTAGACTTTAAAAATGAAAACTGTAATCACACTCTGGTTTGTTCATTCTTATTATGCAGCTCTTCCCTGACGGAATCCTGCTCAAAAAAATATCCCAATCCCAGACTGGTCACTCTTCATAGAAGAAAACCATATTGCCACATAGCTGACGTATAAGAGGTGCTTCCAGTGGCACTTATTGTGTTGGTTACCTGTACACATCTAAACTGTGTTTTGTACAATTTGAATGTTTAGTGCTGTATACTGTATGTGCTAAAGGCAAATAATATTCTGGTTGCTACAGTTTTGTGATAAATCCCCTGACTGGCTGCTTTCTCATCGCTTCAAAGATTTGTCCACCAATGCACACATACCCAGTATTAGATGAACATCTGCATCACATGTGTTTTCAGTCATTTTAGTATGAACAAACAGTGTGAAAATGTCACTTTCACATGAAAACACAGGAGTGTGTCCATAGTCTCAGAGTTAATGCAGATTAAAGGTTGATTTATTCAAGGATTGCTGGAATCTTCTGGAAACTCCAAAAAGTTTTCTTCATTAAGTCACCTTTTGATATAAGCAGTTAAAAAAGGCAATATAAATTATACTGAAGTAAATAAGCATTTATCAGGTATATAGCTTGATATTTTTATGAAGGATTTTCACCTAAAAACAAGAGGCTATGATGTAATCTTAAAAAGCTTCCTCCCCAAAGGTGGGTGCCATCTACGTCTTTACCATCTAATGCTCAGAGTATGATATACCCTTTAATGGTAAAATGGTGTTGTAAAGTGGTTGAGGGTGGTCTTCACCATGGAAAGTACACAGAATTGGCTCAATGGTGTTTCCAGTTTAATTACTGGTATTGCTTGTCAACAACAGAATGTCTACATTTGAGCATTGAGGTTCACAGTAGCTTTCAGTGAGGCTTTGCCATTAAAGTTAATTTTTCTACAGTTGATATTGTGAATAATAGTTAAGACCCTTGTAGGCTTCTTAATTTCCAACAATATGTCTTAATGGCTGAAATGCCTTTGGCCTTCTTGACATGTGCCTACAAGATTGATAGGCTGTTCTAGACAGCATGGTGCCTCAGCTGGAAACGAGTAATCCAAGAAGTGCCTTTTGTACATCAGAGAAGTGCGCTGTGGTGGATTTGATATTTCCTGGTTTTTTTTTAATGATTATTATTATTGCTGCATTTAAATTCAACTTGAATTTCTGTTTCTTCCCAGCTTGTTTTGAACCTCACATCAAGTGTGTTTCCTGCTTCCCTGAGTCAGCTAGCAGTAGAAAGCCACCTGCTATATTCAAGTCAATTCAGAGTTTTATTTTATGGTTATCTTCATTGAGAACGAGCTCACAGAACGTGACTAATACAATGACGATATGGTTAAAAAAACTTACACTGTTTACATGCTTGGGCTGGCATATTAGGTATTACATCTTATATTTTGTGCCCATTTTTTTCTCTTTTCTTTTGAATTTTTATTAATTTTATTGTAATCATTCCATACAAATCAATCAATTTTTACAAAAAGTAGGACTGAGAACAAGTTGACCCCCACCCCTGAGACAGACAGCAAGGCCAATGGAGTAAAACTTAAGGCTTGTAAACATACCTAAATTGATGAATTTGATAAGCCAACAGAGATGAATGGAGAAGAAAAAGAAATACAGAAATAATTGCTTCCTCTGTGCTTTAAGAGCTTATTCTAAAATATTATTGATTAGATCCTGCCATGTTTTGAAAAAAATCTGCACAGATCCTCTAACTGAAAATTTGATTTTTTCCAATTTCAAATAGTATAAAACATCGGTTTCCCACTGACTTGAGAGAGGAGAGTTTGGGTTCTTCCAGTTTAGCAAAATAAGTATGCATGCCAGAAGTGTAGTGAATGCAATCACAATTTGTTTGTCCTTCTCCACTTTAAACCCATCTGGAAGAACCACAAACACAGCTGTTAACGGGTTAGGAGGGATTGTGACACCAAGGCTGTCTGAAAGGAAATTAAAAATTTTGGTCCAGAATGATGTTCATTTGGTGCATGGCCAGAACATGTGGCTCAGTGAGGCTGGGACTTGATTGCAGCGTTCGCAGGTTGGATCATGTCCTGGAAACATTTTGGAGCGTTTTTGGCGAGAGAATGTGCTCGATATATAATTTTGAGTTGAATAATTGTATGCTTTGCGCATACGGAGCTCGAGTGAATTCTCTGCATTGCTATTTTCCACTCCTTTTCTGCTATATTAATTGAGAGATCTTTTTCCCAGTGTCCTCTTGGATCTTTGAAAGGGAGGGACTGTAAAATATATATATATAATTCACTAAGGGCACGCAAGACAGAGAGCCCCGCCCATGGGTTACGCACGAAAGAGCCACAAACGCCCAGTCTAACCCTCCTCCCATGTCATGGGGAACGCACGACAAGGCCCCGCCCGCCAACTCTCACCCTCCGCAGGCTTCCAACATCGCTCTCGAGGCATGCGCACTGCTTGCTCATGTGCCCGCCCCCAAAACGTCAACAAACGTGTCCTTACTCGCTTTGGTCTGTGCTACAGTCCACATACAGCTGTGAGCCACGTTGACTGTTCATTTGCCTACCATGGCCAATGCCTCAAGTGTATTTCATGAAAACAACAATTCTTTCAATGTTATACAAATTCCTGCTTCTGGTAACTGTTTGTTTCTGGCAGTCGGATATCTCTGGAAAAATGTCATCGATGAAGGTGTTGCTCTCGGACTTCGCAAGATGGCTGTAACATTTGTTTGCCAACATTGGGATAACTTCGCGGACATGCTGTCCGTTGTTCTTAGTCACAGAAGCATAGTCATACAGTCTGCTCAACAATACACTGAGTAAATGAATACGTCCGGAGTGTATGGTGGCAAGGCAGAAATTGTGGAGATGTCCCAAATGCTTCCAACTACTATCTCCATTCACTTCCGGGAATGTTGTCATGCCTCTCCTCGAGTTTACAATCCGGGCCAACGTCTCTCCATATCCCTGCTCTTTAGTGGTCCTTTGGATCATGGGCATTATAAAGTTCTCTTGCCTCTCAAATACATACGTGATAACCTTCTGGTGCCATCTATTGAACAAACACATTCCACACAAGACTTTCAATGCACCATTTGTTCCAAAACCGCAGAGATATCTCAAAGCACATTTAAAAATACACTCCACTGAATGAATGATGCAATGTGAACATTGCCAGCAATGCTTCAAAACAGCTCGTGCTTTCAAGAGTGTAATTGGTTCGTAGGATGCAAAGATGTTGTCTATATAAAGATTTCTAAGCAAGTTAATCCTAAATTTTTTCCAGATATTAAAAACTGCATATGTTTGCAAAGGTTTAAAGAGGTGGTCCTCTTGCAGAGGTGCCACAGATAAAAGCTTCTCCATCTTAAAATGCTCCCTACATTAGTTCCATATTCTGAGTGAGTGAAGCACAACTAGGTTATTAGTATATTGGTGATAACTTGCATTTATTGGCCCACAAAGCAGGGAGTATAAAGAAGTACTGCAGGATTTTACTTCTATTGCGGATTAAGCCTGCGTATGTTCATCTGTTTGTGTCCAGGTTTGGACGCACATTTGTATTAATAAAAGGTGTCATATTTCTTGACTTCTCACTCTATACAACTCTAAGCAACTGATACGCAGGTAAACAGACTTGAGCTGAGAAAACTGTGCGGGGTGGGGGATGTGATAGCAGGCTGCTTGCTGTTTGCTGCTTATTAACACATTTAAAGGACAAAAGATGCTGACGGAGAGGTGCAAAGCGTTTTAAGGTGGAATGTATCTACGAGTGTTTTTGTAGGCTCTGGTTAATTCTAGTGTTAAAAGTGGGTGGGAACAATTAAATGGATCGCTGAGTGCCACATTTCTATACCAATCCAATCCCTCATGAAGGGGGTGCTCAAAGAAGGGGAGGTGATTACGACCTGCAAAGAGCAATGGTGTTCTTGTTAAACTAGTCTGACAGAGAGCAAACATCCGATTATGATTAACTGTCTTCTCCTGAAAAAGCTCGTAAAAAGACCCCTATTAAAATATGTGAATGTGTGTCACATGTGCAGAGAGCACAATGTATGTGTAAAAAATAAAAACCTGCATTTGAAGACATCAGGGAAAAAAAATGGAAAAAGTGAAGGATACTTTGTTGCTGTTGTTCAGTTACAATGATAGTGTCGGATGTAAGGTTGAAAGAATTGAGTGCTACGTCTGTGCAAATAAGAATTGCAAAATATGCACTCAATGTAAGTGGTGTGTCTAACTTCATCTAAAGTAGATGAAAAGGACTGTTGTTAAGAGAACTGATAACAAAGAGCCACGGGAGATGCAGATTTTGGTACACAAAATACCTGAATTAGTAATTGTGCCTAATGACATTGAAACCACTTCAGGAGAAACACGGGGTTGGGTTTTGCACAATATCCACCTTTTGAAGGTAGTTCTAAAAGAATAATTGAAGTTAATATTCCTGTTTAATTGGAAATGCAAACATCCCATGCCATAATGAAACCGATGTGTTTTAACACAGAATATACATGGACCACATTGCCAATCTAAACTCAATTTGCTATTGTTATGCCATCTAGTGATGCAATAGTCTAAATAACAGAAAGATATGAGCACTTTTGAAATGTGTTAGGCCAACTGCCTGCAGTTATGTTTGTCTGTCTTTTGTAGTGGGCTTTGCACTGCCGAGATTCACACCATTGAGAAGGGTTGGTGATTTATTTATTTTTACGGTGGGGACCCCATGAATACACCCAGCCTTGGCCCAACACGCACACAGTCACTCACACAGACACAGAAACAAATAATAAACCTGAAAATATTAAGCACAAAATTGATTGCAAAAATATAACTAAACAAAAACATAATTGGTCTTAAAATACTACATACAACAAAAACAGCAAACACAATAAACGTCTAACAATAAACACTGATGTAAGTAATGTATAAACAGTCCTACCGGTATTCCTAATCTGGTGAGGGGTGGCAAGATTTGGGAATGCTCCCTCCGAAGAAACACAATGATAAATCTGGTTCACTACTCACATGACAGGCAGGCACAAGACAGTCCATACACCCATGCAGGTGTGATGATTCAGGAAATCTACGCTACTTCACAGATGATGATATTGCTGACAAAGAGATGGGTGAACTAAGATATAAACAACAGACCTCCTTGCTGTCTAGCCAGCTTCCCTTTAAAGGTCCTGCTGGGTGATCTTGTCCCCATCATCCCCTGCACCCTCTGCAGCCCTCTACAGCCACCACAGGGACCTCTGGAAGCTAAAGTTCTTAACTCACATAGCACTGCTAAACTCTTTTATCATCACACTCATTACAATATACAAATTAATCATTAAGATTTTGTTACAGTGCATCCAGAAAGTATTCACAGCGCATCACTTTTTCCACATTTTGTTATGTTACACCCTTATTCCAAAATGGATTAAATTAATTTTTTCCCTCAGAATTCTACACACAACACCCCATAATAACAATGTGAAAAAAGTTTACTTGAGATTTTTGCAAATTTATTAAAAAATAAAAAAAATGAGACAGCACATGTACATAAGTATTCACAGCCTTTGCCATGAAGCTCCAAATTGAGCTCAGGTCCATCCTGTTTCTCCTGATCATCCTTGAGATGTTTCTGCAGCTTCCTTGGAGTCCACCTGTGGTAAATTCAGTTGATTGGACATGATTTGGAAAGGCACACACCTGTCTATATAAGGTCCCACAGTTGACAGTTCATGTCAGAGCACAAACCAAGCATGAAGTCAAAGGAATTGTCTGTAGACCTCCAAGACAGGATTGTCTCAAGGCACAACTCTGGGGAAGGTTACAGAAAAATTTCTGCTGCTTTGAAGGTCCCAATGAACACAGCGGCCTCCATCATCCATAAGTGGAAGAAGTTTGAAACCACCAGGACTCTTCCTAGAGCTGGCCGGCCATCTAAACTGAGCGATCGGGGGAGAAGGGCCTTAGCCAGGGAGGTGACCAAGAACCCGATGGTCACTCTGTCAGAGCTCCAGAGGTCCTCTGTGGAGAGAGGAGAACCTTCCAGAAGGACAACCATCTCTGCAGCAATCCACCAATCAGGCCTGTATGGTAGAGTGGCCAGACGGAAGCCACTCCTTAGTAAAAGGAACATGGCAGCCCGCCTGGAGTTTGCCAAAAGGCACCTGAAGGACTCTCAGACCATGAGAAACAAAATTCTCTGGTCTGATGAGACAAAGATTGAACTCTTTGGTGTGAATGCCAGGCGTCACGTTTGGAGGAATCCAGGCATCGCTTATCACCAGGCCAATACCATCCCTACAGTGAAGAATGGTGGTGGCAGCATCATGCTGTGGGGATGTTTTTCAGTGACAGGAACTGGGAGACTAGTCGGGATAAACGGAAAGATGACTGTAGCAATGTACGGAGACATCCTGGATGAAAACCTGCTCCAGAGTGCTCTTGACCTCAGACTGGGCGACGGTTCATCTTTCAGCAGGACAACGACCCTAAGCACACAGCCAAGATATCAAAGGAGTGGCTTCAGGACAACTCTGTGAATGTCCTTGAGTGGCCCAGCCAGAGCCCAGACTTGAATCTGATTGAACATCTCTGGAGAGATCTTAAAATGGCTGTGCACCGACGCTCCCATCCAACCTGATGGAGCTTGAGAGGTGCTGCAAAGAGGAATGGGCGAAACTGGCCAAGGATAGGTGTGCCAAGCTTGTGGCATCATATTCAAAAAGACTTGAGGCTGTAATTTCTGCCAAAGGTGCATAAACAGAGTATTGAGCAAAGGCTGTGAATACTTATGTACATGTGTTTTTTTATTTTTTAATAAATTTGCAAAAACCTCAAGTAAACTTTTTTCACGTTGTCATTATGGTGTGTTGTTTGTAGAATTCGGAGGAAAAAAATGAATTCAATCCATTTTGGAATAAGGCTGTAACATAACAAAATATGGAAAAAGTGATGCACTGTGAATACTTTCCAGATGCACTGTACCTTGTGCTGCTAAGCTACTTAATTTTTTAACAGCAACTCTAGCTTGCCGTTTTCTCTGAGTGTGAAATCTTATCTTTAGTTTTTTTCTTTCTTCTTGTCTTTCCGTAGTTATTTTACATATTTTTCTAATACATGAGTAGAAGTCGATCACTGCGTGCATTTAAAGTGACTGAAGCAAACTGGGGATGGGAAGGGTCCCTGTCAGTGAGGCTTTGTCAGCAGCAGATTTTTCCACTATTCACTGCAATCGTTTTAGCTGGTTGTCCCCAAACGTACTGTATGTTCTCATTCGAGAATCACGTCTGGCCCCACAAGACTAGCCCCAGCTCAGCATACCTGACATTTGATTAAGTAGATGTGACAATGTGGATATAGGACAGCATTGTTGTGCACACTTTCGTAGTCCTGGATTGGGCTTGCATTGAGTTTGCGTGTTCTTCTTTTTTCCATGTAGGTTTTCCTTCCACATCACAAAGACATGCTGGTTAGATTAATTGCTGTTGTTAAATTGGCCTTGGTGATTATTTCCTGTGATGAACTGGCATTTAATCCAGGGTTCCTGTTCAGCAGCCCCTCCTGCCATGGTAGAGTCCATCCCATCGTGTCCCTGAGTTTGATTAATCAGAACTGAAACGGTATACTTAGTTAATAATTCATGAAACATTTATGAATTCATATAACAATCAGCAATGCTATGCAGGGATGTTGAAAGAATGAATACATGTCTCAATACATTTTATATATTTTTTCACACTGTTTAATTATGTTTTATTATTACAAGAATAACTGCAACTCCAATTTCAAAAATTGCTGTATAAAATGTAAATAAAAACAGAATGCAATGATTTGCAAATTTCATAAACCTATATTTTATTCACAATAGAACATAGAAAACATAACAAATGTTGCAAGTAAGACATTTTCCTATTTTAATAAACATATTAGCTCATTTTGAATTTGATGGCAGTAGCACATCTCAACAAAGTTAGGACAGGCTGGATAAGTAGGTGGTACTAAAAAACAGCTGGACAAACGTTTGCAACTAATTCGGTTAACTGGCAACAGGTTACTAACTTGAATGAGTATAAAAAGAACATCTTAGAGAGGCAGAGGTTCACCAATCTGCAAAAAAATGTGCATCTACAAATAGTGGAACAATTTCAGAATAATGGTTCTTAATGTAAAATTGCAAAGGCTTGAATATCTCATTATCTACAGTACATAATATCATCAATAGATTCTGAGAATCTGGAGAAATCTCTGTGCACAAGGGAGAAGACCGAAAGTCAATATTAGATGCCCATAATCGGCGGGCCCACAGGTGGCACTCCATTAAAAACAGGCATGATTCTGTCACTGGAATCGCTGCATAGGTTCAGGAACACTTCATGCTCATGAGCATGTTAAAGCTCTGTCATGCATAGAAGAAGCAAAATGTGAACATAATCCAGGAAACCTGCTGTCGGGCCAAAGCTCATTTAAAATGGACTGTGGCAAAATGGAAACCAGTTCTGTGCTCAGACAAATCGAAATTTGAAATTCTTTTTGGAAAACACAGACGCATTGTCCTCTGGACTAAAGAGAAGAGGAACCATCCGGCTTATTATTAATGTTCAGCTCAAAATCCTCCATCTCTACCGATATAAGGATTCATTAGTGCCTGTGGAACTGGCAGCTTGCACATCTGGAAAAGCACCGTCAATGCTGAAAGTTATATACAGGTTTTAGAGCAACATATGCTCCTATCCAAAAACATCTTTTTGAGGGAAGACCTTGCATGTTTCAGCAAGAAAATGCTAAACCACATACTGCATCTATTTACAACAGCATGACTTCATAGTAGAAGAGACTGGGTGCTGAACTAGCCTACCTGCAGTCCAGATGTTTCACCAACTGAAAACGTTTGGCGCATCATGAAACGAGAAATATGACAAAGAAGACCCTGGACTGTCGAGCAGGTGGAATCCTATATCAGACAAGAATGGAACAACGTTCCTCTCCTAAAAGTCCATCAACTGGTGGTCTCAGTTCCAAGTCGTTTATGGACTGTTGTTAAAAGAAGAGGGGATGGGATGTTACACAGTGGTAAACATGGCCCTGTCCCAACTTTTTTGAGACGTGTTGCTACCATCAAATTCAAGATGACCTGATTCTTTTCTTAAAATGGTACGTTTTCTGTGTTTTATTGTGAATAAAATATGGGTCTGTGAGATTTGCAAGTCACTGCATTCTGTTTTTACTTACATTTTACAAAGCATCACAACTTCTTTGGAATTTGAGTTGTACATGTAAGAGTAGCCTAACACGTTGCTCTGGGTTCAATCCCCAGCACTTCTTCAATATGTGAACATGAGTAAGTGACTTAATCTGTTTAATGTTCACAGAGAAATATGAAACGTGCAGTACCTACCTATGACTTTGAAGCTGCTTTTGGACGCAAATTTCAAATGGATAAACAAAAGAGATTTAACAACTCCTGAACTGCAGTATGAGCTAAAAAAACACACATCATAAACATATAAAACGCACCCATTTCTAACAGGAACACATTCTTTGCACTTCACACTTCTCACAATGTTGATGCAGCTTTTTGGTGATTTGGTTGAAATGTGCATTCATTTTGCAATAGCATTAAAGTTAAAATGTGTTAATGCTTTTATTTTCTCACTTTTGTTTGGGTGAAGGACCATTTCTACACTAACTGTGCACAGCAAAGTAACAGTTCGATTGGGGTGACAAGATGTCACTGAGGCCAAGGGACAGTTTTCCCTAATCTGGAGACATTGTATGCTAGGTCTTAGATAGATAGATAGATAGATAGATAGATAGATAGATAGATAGATAGATAGAAATGTAAGACACTATATGATAGATAGATAGATAAGATAGATAGATGTAAAAGGCACTATAATAGATAGAAAGATAGATAGATAGATAGATAGATAGATAGATAGATAGATAGATAGATATGAAAGGCACTATAATAGATAGATAGATAGATAGATAGATAGATAGATAGATAGATAGATATGAAAGGCACTATATAATAGATAGATAGATAGATAGATATGAAAGGCACTATATAATAGTTAGATAGATAGATAGATAGATAGATACTTTATTAATCCCAAGGGGAAATTCACAATAAATAGTCTTAGCTGTGTTAATCACAGAGATCAGCTATTATTAATGTAGTTGCCATTTTCCTCTTATTTTAATGCATGCAAAGTATAGTATAGATGTTTTGCTTTGGTTACCACAAAACAAATTTTCATGTTTCCAATTTTATTTTAATTATTATTGAAAAACAGTGGAGACCCACAAAGACAGCCTTATAAAGGGAGATACTCGGCTTTTTTTTTTTTGCTTGCATAACAGGAGGCTATGTGAGAAAATAGCCACATGTTGACCACCCTGAGTGCTGCAAGCTGCAGCCAGGCCAGAGGCTGTTCGCCAGGCCTATCTGTGTGTGTTTTGCAGAGTTATTCTAAATGGTGATGCAGAAGGGAGGCATCTATGAGCACAGCATAGGACATTTTAGGTTTTGATATAGCTTTTGCTTAGAGGTCATGTGAAGAAGATATACTGCCATTTAAAGATTTATGTCTAGATACATTAAAAATGTATTATTCTGATTTATGTTGGGCTGGGAGAATTTATTTAATTGCATGTTAAAAGGCAGCATGTGGCCCTTAATATCTTAAATGTTAGATTGTAAAGCTAAGCATTTCTGGTCCAGTCCCTGCATGACCCGCCAAAGCACACTTTCTATTGTACTGCATATGCAAACAGTGGCTGTGTAATATGTACATGATGTGTCATTTGTGGTCAGGCTATATAAAAAGCATGGCTTTGACAGCATTTTGGTCCTTTTTCAGGTGTCCAAGGCTGCAGCGGATCTGATGGCATATTGCGATGCTCACATAAGAGAAGACCCTCTTATTGTCCCTGTGCCAGCATCTGAAAACCCTTTCCGGGAGAAGAAATTTTTCTGTACCATACTTTGAAACCTATGTCCTGTGTAAGTCCATCCACCTAGCTGGCGGTGGGAAGCAGTCAAGACCATCCAGGAGTTGATATTTGAGCAACAGTTGCAATCCCGCTACCTATAAGAGCAGTTTGCAGTTTGGTAGCTGCAGGGGACACTGAGGTTCAATAGTTGGTGTTATTTGAGTGTCTGTGTTTTGTTTAGGTTAATTATGCTTATTTGTAGAAAACAAGCATCACTCAGTGGTAAAAATAAAAGAATTTCTGTAAGTGATTTAGCTTTTAGATCCACAGGAAGAGAAAGTGGAAAAGAGAAACTTTCAAGTTATCTAGATACTGTCCATTGTGTCCTGAGTTTTATGAGGCATGTAAAGAAGCTCTTTTTACTTTCATTATTACCTGCCTGGTTTGACATTTTAAAATATGAAGCAGAAAAAACCCACATTTGAATTTCTGGATGCAGCATTTTCACACACTGAGTTGAGCATATTAGGTTGCCAACAGTACATTTCAGCTACAGTAGCACAGCGCACAGCACACAGCATCAAACTGACGTGCAAACTTCCCACTGATGGCCTCAACTATACATTTCTCAAATAAGAGAGTAATGGCAGGCATCACCATTCTTTGAAGTCTTCACTTCTAATGCCGCATGTTGTGTTCAGCCTTTAGACACATCATCAGGGTACTGGCACTGAAAAACATCAAATAAAAGACTAACTGCTTTTTTTTAATTTATGCATTTCTGAAATTCATTTAAAGTGAACCTTCCTTGTGCTACTCTTGTTTCTGGTAAGTGGAACTTGCCTGTACTTTGGTGACATCATTTGTTTAAAATGGAATTATTATGTGTACGTCTGATCCAATTTTCCTCCTAGTTTGTTTTTTTTTTTTAAATTTTATAAGAAGATGTGCATTTTTAAAAGGCATTGTTTTATATTCTAACAAATGAACACAAAACTAAATTTAAATATAGTGCCTTTCCAATTTGAAAACCATCCTAAGGCATTTTCCAGTGTGCATCCGCCTTTATATTTGTAGTCACGGAGCACTGGCAGGTAATTGGGATGAAACTGGCAACCTTGGGGATCAGTCCAGTGCTGCAGCCAAGTACATGAAAGGCCTTCTGCGCTCCGGACACAGTGAGCCTTTGTGAAGGTGTTCACAATCTAAACTATATGTATCATTTAGTGCACAGAAGACTTGATTATTACATTTCTCACAAATTGAGGTTGGAAACATTTCATGTAAAACAATCCATTCCTACTTTTTGTTGCAGTGAACACTGCTAAATGTTTTTAAGTATTAGTGTTTTATTAGCCTGTGTGCAAAATATCAGTTAAAAACAAACAAACAAACAAACAAACGCCTTATCTGTTAGCTGTGGTGACTGTTCTCCATTTACAAGAGTCTACCTTGTTAATCTAGCAGGTTATGATGTAAGATCTTATTAATATCTCAGAGTGCTTTACTTGTATTATAAAACTAAGAGAGTAGTTAAGCATTTTTTATTAAACCACCTTTCATGGCAATTATCCAGCTTTAAATGTATAGTATGACTAATAAAGCCGATATAACTCCTTCATGAACGACACTTGGCTAGGGTTACATTAACAATACAGCTGTCAAAACTGTCGGCCCTTATTTCATATAGTGAATGATTTACATCTAACATTTCAATTAGCCTTAATGTGACGTACTATATTGCATTTCATACAAATTCTGTCAAAGATTGTGTTTCATGTACAGCCCGTCTAACATACATTGGCTTTTATTTATTATCACACCTCTCATAAACGATACCGATCCAGAGTGCTTTCCATATTTGATACAGCAATAGGCTTTTATTGCATATAGCACCTTTAAACACACAATATCCCATAATGCTTTACTAGTGTATTACATATACATTAGAAATCAGTGTTTCTGTATATGGAAGAACGAATGTTAACAGTTGATCTTTATTTGCTGCAGCACCATCCATACTGAATGAACTCCAAAATCAATTTCCATCTATTATACTTGAAAGCATATCCAGTTGCAGTCTGTTTTTGACATGGTGCGCATATTACACAGAAAAAAATCCGCCTTTTTGTTTTGTTTAAATACTTCACAGGAAGTATTTTACTAACAAGTGTGTTCATAAAGAGTGAGACTTTATGGAGTTTTTTACATGTCATTTGTAGTGCTGCATGTGCTCGAGAATAGAAGCAAGCAAGGCCATGTTTGTGACTTCTGCTTTGCAATTATTACAGCAAACACAGCCACAATATACTGTATGTTTTATTCTAAAGACTCTGCTTGGCATGTGACTGTTTATAATGTACAGTGTTTAATTGTTAAATGCTGTAAAAACAGCTAATTTAGCTTCAAATACTGTGAGTCAGAAACGTCTGATGATATAAATTGACGAAAAGCACAACTTTAGATAACTGCTTACCAGATTCTTGATTCCCCACTTATGTTTTATTAGGATTTTTTTTTTTTTAACTGATGAGGGTGCTTTGAGCTTAAACTTGAATTCCCGGCTGTTTTGTAAATGAATTTTGTATCATGCAGAGTAACCTATAAAATGCAAAGAGGTCTGTTATATCAAATACATTGAAAATAAAGGAGTGTGCTTAGCTTTTACAGCTCATTCAAGGTGAAGGGCGCTCTTTTAAACATGTTAATGAAGTCTTAGACCCAAGTCAACAATACTGAAAGAAAAAGCAATATATTTAGGTTGTGCTCACTTCATTACAAATACGGTTTGAGTGATAACAAGTGTTGTGCTATTTATGGGGATTATCTATTGTTTAGGAAAATAAAGTTGGTTAAGTAATGTTGTCAATGCTAATGAACTATAGAAGGAATTGTTTGATTGTAAATATGGCAGTCTGATAGGTGAAGAAAGCAGTTTGATGAATGGCTCTTTTACACTCTTAAGACAAGCAGAATTGATTGATGAATGGAAATAATGCAGGAAGCAACAAAGTGCATTCTCTCGCAAGGGACATTCAAACTTGATTGCCTCCAGAGCTGAGAATATTCTGAGGTGATGAACGATGGACGTTTTTCCAGCTACACAAACTGAAGAGCCAAATATCTGTGTTCTGCTTGTTTAAAATCAAAGTAAGCCTTGAAGCATTCACTCTCCTGACTCTGTAACATGAATCGATGTTCAACTGCACACTCAGTATGTGAGATTTCTGCTGAAGGATACCTACTAGTAGTAGGATGGCCACTAAAGCCCTAATGTTTGGAGACGATAGTAACTGAAACGTTAGTCCAGCTTCATGAAAGACTTTATTCGACGCAGTGCATCTGCACGAGCTCCCCAGTATTTAGTGCCTCAGCCTTCACAATTTGTTATGTATAAGCTACCTCTAACAATCACCCTTTACAAACACAAGCTGCTGCAAAGAAAATGGATTCATTGGGCGAAGTATTCAATATCGAGGCCTTACACTTAATTTTGTTTAAGAGGGGTTCATAGTAACCCGTCTCCAAGTTTAAAACTCCACCACCACATTTTAACTTACAAGAAAATCAACCTAAACTGTCTTGGCAAAGAGCTTTTTGGTGTTTAATCTTTAATCACAATTGCCCCATCAACCATCCTATAGTTGTAATTTAAATTATTATTTTTATCATGTGTTTTATTGTATTTCCAAAAGTTACTCTGAAATTCAACCATTTGTAGTGAATTAAAGAAAGTCCGTTTTTTCCTAACAGTCCAAACATTATTGTCGAGACAAAGCTAACATCATTTAGTTTTTTATATGGTTTCTATTAAAATGAAAACTGAATCTGAATTACTATAAAACATGAATTAATTCCTTGAAATACAACACAAACTATATTCTGATTTGATTTTTTTAAATCACAGGAGGCAAAGGATAATATAATTTAATACCGGTAGTGTCAGTGCCAGTCTTTACCCATTTAGAATGCTAATTATGTCCATCTTTGATACATAGGAAAAGCAGATGTGGACCTTCCTTCCCAGTATCTCATGCAGGTCCTTCTTAAAGGCTGGTAAGGCTTCTCTTCAACTACATCATCTGGTAGTTTGCTCCAAACAGTCTGCATGAAAGAGTGCTCTGCGGCTCAGTCTGGACTGCACTTCCACTCGTGTCCTTGAGTATGTGATTCGCTAATTACTAGGAAGAATTCGGCTGAACCCACTTTATCGACGCCTTTGAGAATTGTGAGGACTTTGGTTAGGTTGCCATGCAGTCTCCTCTGCTTGAAACTAAAACGGTTTGACTCTTTGGACCAGACACAGTAGAGCAGTTGTCCTTTTGTCCTAACGTGCAACTGGTTGATTTTCTCTGCACAGCTTCAGGTGTTACATTTTGTAGCAAAGTGACGAGAACGTTACACACTACCAAAGGCTTGCCAAGGCCTCATCTGTTCTTCTTCAAATAAAGCATTTTAAGTCTTCACCTAACACACGCACACACACTCTTGAGGGCAGGACTTTTCAAGCTGAGCACTTTAATCCGTGTTTCATTGAACTTCTTGCCTAGTTACATTGGGTGGGTTGTTCTTATATCTGTGCTCAGACTGAGGTCTTCTGAAATGTTTAAGTCCCCAGAATTTTGTTCTTAAAAAGTATTCATTCACGTCTTTGTGATAAACTGCCGCCATTATTAAAATAATGTATTACTATATTACCATTTAACTTCTGCTGTAAAATTAATCTTTCAACAATCCACTTGCTGGTGAGACTGAGTTTACAAAGACGAAACACGCAGGATGCTGAGTTAGGCTCTGTTTTAAGGGCCATCTTAATGACATTACAAAATATGTAGTAAATTAGGGGTCCTCAGTTATCATCCTGGAGGGTCACAATGGCTACAGGTTTTCATTCGTACCAATTTCATTATTTAAAGCAAGGCCTAGCAGATAATGAAAGTTGCTATTTAATTGTATTAATTATAGTGCTTCCATTTTTAATCTCGCTCTAGATTTGTCGTTTGCTGAGATCATTATCCATATGTTTTGTGGTCTGGAACAAATTTGTCCCTGTTGGTTCTTCCCTTCTCTTTCCAAACATTATATTAACATGGATACTTCTTGGTGCATGCACACGGGTTTGAATGGAAGCATGTTAGCTGGAGAGCTGGTGATTCCTTTGTCATTTGCACCTTATTATTAACTGGTGGCTAGTTAAGACAGCAAACAGCAATTAAAACCTTAAAAACAACTTTCTAAATCTAAACAAATCAGTTAATTGTTCTGAATTGTAACAAATAAGTTAACTAAAAGAAGGCCCAAAAACATATTGCTTTAGTAGTATATAAATGGGTTCTGTTTAAGAAATCAAAAACCTGCAGCCACCGCGGCCCTCCAGGATGTAATTGTGGACCCCTTTTATAAATGTATAGCTCAGGCTCAGTTCTGCTGGTATTACTGGGGAGAGTGGAACCTACAGCATCTCTAATGGGCACAAGGCAAGGACACCAGCCAGTTACAGGGCACGGATTAGCACAGTTATAAAAAATAGTTATTTACAAAGTGACTTCTATTGTCCTGAGCAAGTTGGACATTTCAAGTTAATGAAGGCAATTCCAGGGGAACTATACAGGTATTAATTGGCATCACTTCTGAATTTGTTACCTTTTATTGTCTAGACATAATAAATTACTAGTGGTTTCTGATACATATAAAAGTTTTTCTTTTTTTTTTTAGTTCAGGGTCATCAGAAGTTGAGACCTGTTCCCTGGCAGAGATGGTCTGAAGGAGGCTTCTGTCTGTATTAATAAGCCTTTAAAATAAACATGCTGAATTAAATATAAGTGGCATTACAATCAGGAAATATCTTTAATAATAATAATGGGCATAAAGATTATAATCCACTGCCCACTCTTCATAGCGCCAAGTCTGTATAAATGCAGCTTCTGCTTAATTCTGTATCTCAGCAGTATCCAAAGTGTTACCGAGTTTAGCTGCAGATCTTCACTGCAGTACAGTATTAATAGCAGAATCATTCCCTTTCATTGAAAAGTGAGCTCATGAAAATGTTATTTTAAGAAGTGAATGGACTGTAATTTGTGAGCCATTGTAACCATACTTGCTTAATGGAATAGGTAGAAACGCGAGCAGTACAGACTCGAGTACGTCAATCCAGTATACATTTCCTGTTTCAGAATTTTGGCCGAGCCGTTCCTCAGGGATTTCACACTGACCATGCATTTTCATATATACTGCACATCCATCCACAGGCTCCAATTACGCAGAAGGCTCACTTGTCTTTCCTCCTAAGATAAAAAAAAGAAAATCTGAAGTGTTATAGCTGTTTCAGTTGAAGGTGTTCATGAAGCATTGGGCTGTCCAGCCAGTCTTGACTCCGCATGTATATTTTGGAAGGTTGATAAAGTCAGGAAGCCCTACTGTCTCAATTGTGTTTCTCATAACTAACGGAAATAGTGATTTGACGCTATGCTTCCTGAAAGTAACAGAACAGATGCAGACAAATATCAGAGGGATTAGCTAGCAAATGAGTGCTTAGCATACGTTCATGGGAATTTGGACTCTTATTCCTATAGTTCAATAGTTTGCTTTGGTTTTCTTTTCCGAAGCATGTGAGTTAACAATATGAATAGCACTCTCCATTTAATACTACTCATTGTAGTAATAATTATATTGTTCTTTGTATTCAGTTATTTTGAAAAATTAAAAATGTTAATTATCAATACATTTTTAGTAGAATATTCATGATATTTTTCTGAATCAACGGTTAACAGCAAAAATAGACAATCAGCAGCAAATGAAACCAACTAATCATTCTCTAATTATTCTGAGCAGTGTTATGTTAGACATTAGTTTTTGTTTTTGCCGTTTTCAACCCATGAAAACGAAGGCATTTGAAATGCTCTCCAGAGCCATAAACTTGTGAAAATGCAATGTCAGCGTTGTAAGGTGAAAACGCAGAGTTTCAGTAATGCAGACTCTGATTGCAGCTTCATTTGTTCATGCGTATTGTGTGGCCTCTCCTGATTGGATCTTGCTCACTATGATGTCACACTCCCTGATTGGTCACCCTTCATGGAAGAAAACCATATTCCAACATAGCAGACATAGAAGAGTTACTTTCCATGGCGCTTGGTTGTGTTACTTACCTGTATGTGTCTACATTGTGTTTTGTACAGTTTGAATGCTGCATATATTTGTAAAGGACAATTAATTTACACGTTGCTTTAGTTTTGTGTTAAATCCCTTGGCAGGTGGCATCACTAGACCTCCCCGTATTGTAGGTGAATGTGTCTACATCGTCTGCATTTTCAGTTGTGGACGGAAGTACGTTCATAAACAATGTAAAAATGATAGTGTGAACGGGAGTTACTTTCTTTTAAAAACAATATTTTTTTAAAGACATAACCTTTTTTGCCAGATAAATAACATTTCATTTAGAATAGAAGTGTAACCTACGAAGCGTGCCAGTCATTTTTCACAAGAATTGAATGAATATTTCTAAAGTATTATTGTTGGTAGACACTTTTAAAATGCTCCAAAAAATACACAGAAAGTGCACTTCAATGGATGTTCAAAAAGAAAAGTACAAATGTAAAAAGCAATAAAAACCATTTTAAAATAGATCAAAAGAACCTTTGCACTACAGCTGGCAGAGGCTAACAAAATAACAAGATCCCAGTTAGCTGATGGCTCCAGGACACACCATGGCAGTCCTGAGGAGTGTAGAAGGCCGAACCATCTTAAGGGGTTTGTGCAGACGCAGCAGCCAGACTGCCATCGATACATTTATTAGGAGTATAAATCTGAAGGAAATATTAGGTGATCAGTGTGAGGATGCAGGCTGTGGCACAGAAATAGATTTAGACAAGTAGGCCTGTCTGTCAGCTCCTTATTCATTCCTTGTATTCTATTAAAAAAATATATGTTTACCATGTCCAAGAAATGTTACATTTTAAGAGCATCTGCTAAATGAAATATGCAATAACATTTCTTCTGTAAATAGAGAAGTATCGTCATAAATGACTGCGCGGATGTTTCTTCTTGAGCTGTGATTAATCTCGGAGTGAGCAGCTGTTTAAGCCTGATGGAACACTTGAAGGTCATGAAATTCAGACGTTGCTGTGCTTGTGACCGGCCAAGAACAACGTTAGCTGCCAGGGTGCAGAGAAACAACAAGTTATCGGGGCCTCAGATTTAGGGTGCAACACCCACCCTGCAAAATGTGTCAAGTCACCTGGCAATAAAATGGAATTTCTTTTCCTCAGTGTTTGTAAAATTGACTTTGGAATTAAGTGTACATTTATACTGATAAATCTAAATTAAATGAGGGTCCACCCTTCCAAAAATCTCTTTATGTCAGATGCTTGATTATCCATCCATCCATTATCCAACCCGCTATATCCCAACTACAGGGTCACGGGGGGTCTGCTGGAGCCAATCCCAGCCAACACAGGGCACAAGGCAGGAACAAACCCCGGGCAGGACGCCAGCCCACCGCAGCAGATTCTTGATTACGTACTTACAGTGAACTCCTTTGAATTGTGCACAGTTCTTATTTTTGGTGCTACTTCAGGGAGCCAAAATGAATCCTACTTCTTCAATGGATTCTGATTTAATGGAGTTGTTTTATGGTTGCTAAAAAATAAAAACCCTGCACAATTCCTTCCTTCTCCGCCCACATACACAGGTCATCAGATGTTTTAAATCAAAAGGTCTTACCTATCAAGGATTAGAGCACTAATGAGAAAAAGGAATTGAGCTAGGACAAAGAAAATACACAAGTAATTGTCACAATAAGTCAAAATTGTTTGCTTAGAATGTTAAATAAAAAAAAAACACTTTTACTCTTGCATATTTTTATTTCTTTATGAAACTCTGAAAATGATTCTAAAATACATTAAAAATGACTTTTTTTACTTTTCAGAAAAAACAAGAGTATCTTTTCCAGTATTTTCTTATTAATTGTATAGCTACTCTTCCATTTTTTGAAGCTAAAATGTGGTTGCTGCTCTCTTTCGCCTGTCCCAGCGGTAATGTCACACGTAAATCATCAGAGTGTACACACAAACTGGGATTCGGACAGTGGAGTATCATCACCAGTAAGCTGGAGCAGGAGACTAGAAAACGACACTAGAAAACGTGCAGTCTTCATACAAACGGCGAGCTCTCTTGAATCCAAACTACAAGTATGACACCAATATGCCAATCATTAGGTGTGTGTAGCGTACAATATTTATTATGGCACAGGCGTATCACTCACACATTTATATACATGCAGTAAGCACTGCCATCCATACGTTTTCATTTTCTAAACCTGCTTATCCTGAGACTATTCCTGCAAGCATCCGGCACAAGACAGGAACAACCTCAGGACAGGACGCCAGTCAATTGCAGGGTGAGCACATCACACACTCACTCTCTCACTCACACACACTCACTCACACACTCTCTCACTCACAAACACACACTCTCTCACTCACACTCACTCTCTCACTCACACACCCCACACACACACACCCACACACTCACACACACTCACACTCACACACACACACACACTCACACACACACACACACTCACACACACACACACACACACACTCACACACACTCTAATGCCAGTCTACCTAACCCGCATGCCTTTGGGCTGTCAGAGGAACTCCACACAGGGGCAGCCGAGATGCAGAAGCCCCGTCTCTTTGTTGCAATGCAGCAGCGCTGCCACCTTGTGAACGCGTATAAATAACGGTTAATAACACACTATTTTAAAACCAGAACACCACTTTTTTTTTTCCAGATCCACATTTTCTTCAAGTACTGTGCTACCAAGTTTTACTTGGTGTTTTGCTTTTTTAAGCACTAAAAGTCATTTTACAGGTTCAGGTTACAACTTTTCATATGTTTTTCTATTAGAGTTTACAAAAAGTCACACAGAAAAGGAAGTTCAGTTTAAACAAGCCAACATATTATTCTTTTGAATGATACTAAATTGCGTTTGTACAGTGTTAATTATAATACAATCCATTTTTTGTTGTTTTTCCTAAATAAAAATGCAGTTTTCACAATACAACACTTGCTCTATTGTAGTTTTTACTCTCCATGCTGCTGTAGTGGTCATCATTAAAGGTTATTACATTTACACAATGATTGATTTACAGGCCACCTTTATAAAAAGTACATCTGTAGCACTCAGCGCACGCTCCCAGTTTCCTCCTCCTTCAAGCTCAGATGATCCATCAAATGTCTGCCAGTCAGAGTGACAATCATAACGATAAAAAAAGAAAAAAAAAAGAAACTTTTGCCCAATTTTTTGAAGCAATAATCTTACATTAGGTGGTTTCAGGAACCAGTGCTCTAAATTAACAGATGGTTTTCCACAAGTAGTTCACTCTTTAAAAAGGACTTAAAAAATTGATGGTTGAGAAAGTTGAAGTTTGCGTCCGTCTGTGGCGTTTTTCATTTTGTAGCACGTAAGACACAAATATTCTGCAGCTGGAGCAAGACATTGTCCAAATATCAGTATGTACAGCAGAACTAAGGCTGAGAAACACAATTTCAAAACGGCGTTTGAGAAGGACGTCCCTTCCAAACTAATTCCTATGTGTGCGTCTCCCTTCTCTTATCAGTCTCTGAAGCTCCTCTCTTTTACAAGTATGCGTTCACCAATACTTTGTATTTTAAGGTTTCATTTTTTGGTCTATAATCCTGTTCCTTTGTGCTTTATTGTTAATTATCATAGATTAACTGTGTTTAAAAGAATGAGTACACACACACACACGTACTGTACATCATTTATGAATGTAATATCCACTTTTTAATTCTGGTTTTCAAATTTCCTTTTTATTAGTATGTGCTTTGTAATTGTTATTGGCTGAGTGGTGATATCAGTTGGGTAGTTTACGCAATACAAGACACAAATGTGCCGAGTGGAGTGGCATTATCATCTGATGCTGTTTTGTTGGGGGCTCCGAGGGATTATTATTTCTGGCACCCTAGATGTACAGATTTAACACAGAAAATAACATCCCACTTCAATTGGCCATATTGATTTTTGACTTCTGTTGTGCATGATATAAACTGATTCTCAGTGTTGTGTTTCCTACGCCATTTCTAGACTTTGTAAATAACGCACAACTCTTCCTGTATGCGAGTACTGTTTGACCTGCGTTTACACGTTTGCACTATACTCCGGAAGCCTAGTTATTTAGTATTGTGCACCATATATTAACAATGGTACCTTTTTTGCGTACGAGATCCCAGTTTTTGTTACCATTTCGTTGGATACAAACTTAAATGAAATGTAATAAAGGTTTTTGAATAACTTTAAAATGTCTCATTTGTCTGTGAATAATAAAAAACAACTTAAAACTGTTCTGCAGCCTATCCTTCCATTAACCCTTTTTATTTAACTGTATACTTTACAGTCATTTGTCAAAAAGGTGTTTGCTTTGTTGTAATTGTCTTTTCTCAAAATTTCTTCTTTACAGGAACTTGATCCGTCCGTCACTTTTGGAACTCTCTCAATCCTATCAGTTGTACAGTTGAACCCGGTCTGAAAACAATGGAAGAGATACCAGGGCGGGACCATGAGCTGAGCATACCTTGCCCCTTGTTGGTGTAGGCACCCAACCTGGCACAAAAAGACAGGGAGGCACACGTGAAAGTAACACACATTTATCGTCTTCACTGTGTCCCACAGGCGCAGCACAGTCCCAAAGGCACAAAGTAAATACACCAAAACAAAACACACTGCTCTGTACCACCATTCCTCCCATTGTCCTCCTCCTCCCAACTCTGGCTCCTCTTATAGCCCACCCGGAAGTGCTTCAGGTGATAATTAACCGAATTCAGGCTGCACTTCTGGGTGTCGCTGGGCTCGTTAAGCCACGCAGCTCCCCCTGGCGGTGGCCGCAGAGTCCAACAAGACCACGCCTGTGGCCCCGATGCAACCCGGGGGGCTGCCACCAAGCGTTCCAGGGGAAGTAGTGTGTGGCGCATGGCAAATCCCCTGGACCAAGTGTCGAATGGGCGTCCCGGCCTGGCATGGGCCCTGGCCATCTGTCACACTGCTTAATTATTTAGTGTGCTTCCGTGGCAGAAATATATTACAAAGATTAAACATGTCTCATATTGGAAAAATAAAATCACAATGATAGAGGTGGGAATTGGAGTCCCTGTTGCACAAAGGCTGCCTTTACACAACACCGTCCAGTATCAATTTCTGCTTATTTGGATACCTGGCAGTTCTGTGTTACAGTGTGAGTATCGTCATTAAACATTTACCCACAGCGCTATCGAGGTGTGTGCACCAGTGTGATATCAGCACGTGCTCCAGGTACCTCTACATGCTCTGGGTCATAAGATGTAGACAGAGTGTGTCAATAACATTGGAGTATTACCACAATTCTCCAAGGTTTCAACACCCTATATGCAAACTTTTAATTGTGGAGGGAATCCATTGACAGT
Organism: Polypterus senegalus; assembly: GCF_016835505.1. Taxonomy (NCBI): domain Eukaryota; kingdom Metazoa; phylum Chordata; class Cladistia; order Polypteriformes; family Polypteridae; genus Polypterus; species Polypterus senegalus. Next base: position 53,293,040 of record NC_053169.1, on the reverse strand, counting down.
GAGGCATGCTTAACAGCATTTTACATTCGATGCAGGATAAATCCATGTGAAATTTAAAAGAATTGATAAAGATAACACTGTACTGGATAAATAAGGAGCTGAAGAAGGAATGCAATGGAAGAAACAGATGTGCAAGGCGGCATACATGACAGCTAACTGTGGGCCTGATGAGAAGATGAAAACAACACTTAAAAAGGATATCAGGAAAGCTACAAGGAAGTTAAAGAGAAATCCTTCAGAAAATGAGAAAGCTGACCAAACAAGATTCTCAGTGTTTTTGTACTAAAATATCAGTTAAGGAGGAGGAGGTGAAGTGTATTTAGGCCAGAATGGGTAAACTTAAATATACAGATAATGGAATAGCTGGGCAGCACGGTGGCGCAGTGGGTAGCACTGCTGCCTCGCAGTTAGGAGACCCGGGTTTGCTTCTCGGGTCCTCCCTTTGTGGAGTTTGCATGTTCTCCCCGTGTCTGCGTGGGTTTCCTCCCACAGTCCAAAGACATGCCGGTTGGGTGGATTGGCGATTCTAAACTGGCCCTGGTGTGTGTGCTTGGTGTGTGGGTGTGTCCTGCGGTGGGTTGGCACCCTGCCCGGGATTGGTTCCTGCCTTGTGCCCTGTGTTGGCTGGGATTGGCTCCAGCAGACCCCTGTGTTCGGATTCAGTGGGTTGGAAAATGGATGGCTGGATGGATGAGATCAAATAAACTGCCAGGTCACATTGATCCTCGAGTGCTTAAAGAGGTTGGTGAGTACATAAATAAACCCTTGACACATTAAATGGCTGCATACTCGTGAAATTCCTAAAGACTAAACGTTACAAAATGCCCCATTGTATAAAAAGGTGGTTGAGCAATTATAGGCCATTAAGTTCAACATGCATCATGGGTAAATTAAAGGAAAACATCAAGTAAAACCTCTTAAGAAGCTGGCGTATCAGTAAACGCATGTATTTATGTGGGAAGGAGACAATCGCATGTGTGGAATATGCAAGGAGCAAAAGCATATGATGGTATTTACTGTGATTTTCAGAAAGCGTTTGGTAAGAAGATACTGCAAGAGAATGCAGTGTGTACATGAGCAGAAAAACTGATTTAAACACGGCAAGTAAGGAAGTTTCTTCAATTTAAGTGATGTTAAAAGTGGTGCACTTCAGGGGCCAGTGCTTATTTGAATGACCCGGAGGAGGGCCTGTACCTCCTCCAGACTGCGAGGGGGCGTCCGTCCTGGTTACGCTGGTGGCCTCGGGTAGAGGGCATGGAAGCCCAGCACTGTAGGGGCTTGTGGTCACCGCCAGGCGGCGCCCCACTTCCAGAACATCATCTGCCACATCCGGCCGAGGCAAGAGGACCAGAGAAGGGCCTGTACTTCCACCAGACCACGAGGGGGTGCCCGCCCTGGTTACGTTGGTGGCCTCGGGTAAGGGGCATGGAAGCCCAGCCCTGTAGGGGCCCGTGGCCACCGCCAGGCGGCGCCCCACTGCCTGAACAGCTGGAGGAGCCCAGCACTTCCGCCACACCAGGAAGTGCTGGCACTTCCGCCACACAAGGCGTGACAGGGGACACCCGGAAGCCCATCCGGGTTCCCATAAAAGGGGCCGCCTCCCAGCAGTCGGCGTGAGAGTCGGGAGGAAGGAAGACGGAGCTGGAGTGAGGACTGGAGGCGGCCAGGAGACAAAGACAAAAGGACTGTGTGGCCTGGACTTTGGGGGATCGGTGCTGGAGGCACTGGGGTTGGTAGTGCACGAAAACTGTAAATATTGTATATAATAAAGGGTGTGTGGTGAAACTATGTTGTCCGTCTGCCTGTGTCCGGGCCAGCGTTCACAATATGTAAAGGAACTTTCCAGAAAATGAAGCCACAAACTTGTTAATGATACTAAATGGAATGGAGTGGAATGGCAGACAACCTCTTAGCAGCTGAACTATTATAGATTGACCTGAGCAGAATTCAGAGTTGGGGAGACTCAATGCAAAGGAAATGTAACTTGAAGTATTACACAAAAATAGGAAGTAAACATGTTAGATTTGAATACACAAATATGGGCGTCTTGACAACGTAGTCACCTAGGATTGGATGGATGGGACCGCGGATTCACCAAACACATCCAGACAGCATAGAGTAACGATTACCAGGGCCAGTGGGATGGTTGGGTGTGATGTGCTGAGCACACGTGAAGAGGGGTTCGATTCAAAGGTCATCATTTGTAAGTCTGAAGCCTCGTCTGGAGTACTGTGCACAGCGGTGGGCTTATTAGGACAGAAAATACAGAGCAGCACTAGAGAAAGGGAGGCGAGAGCGAATGAGCTGAATATTTCAGTTCAAGCAAACACAGATTCAGAGTTGACATGACTGACATTTTCAAAATCAGGAGGGCCACAAGTTTGGTGGATCCCAACTGATATTTTAAAATAAGTTAAAAGTCAGAGAGCTAAACAAAACTCAAAGTCAAAGGCTCAGAGCTAAATTTCCAATGCCGGGAATCACAAAAAGAGTGCTGTAAGAAATGCTAAGTTTATACGGTCTCGGATGACTGGATATAAAGAAGACATTTATATAATATTGTACTAATCATTTCATCATTACACAATTGTAGTGTTTTATGGGAAGCATCACCATGACAACGAGCAACACAAACGCTCACAGAATTGCAGTGCCCATTACTAAGCAACATGGTGTCTAAAAAGATGTGAAAAAATAATATGCTAAGCAGTTAAACAAAAAGGTAACATAACCAGGGAAATGGGAAAAACCAAATGGTGCCAAGGTGATTTTTTGGGCTAAAGGGAAACAAACCAAACATTCAATAAAATATCAATCATAACAACAGGTACCCTGAGGCATCTGTGGCATCAGGGGCAGGCAGCCTGGTTGTATTTTCCATGAGGGAGGTTAATGGAGAACTAGAAAGGTCCACGTCTGAAGCATGTCTGTATTTGTCTGTGATGCTAAGGACAGAGTGGTGCTTACATCTGAGCGTCTCAAATGGCCAGCGCGCTCTCGTTGTGGTCCTCCTTTGGCAGGAAGGGAGCGCCCGGTCAGTTCTCAAGTTACCTTTCCTGTTAATTGCCCGATATTCTCATTTGAATCTGTCCTTCTTCAATCAGTGCATTGTTAGGTAAGCCTTTAGGGGTAAGTTGCATCTATTTTCTCATTTCAAACTAAATTGTCTGATTTCCTTTTTGAATTCATTATTACTATTATTAATTGCTTTGTTAAGATAAAGTACCAAGTATGAAAGGCACTGTCTAAGATAATACTTGATTAGGATGCGGTTTGCAGCATTGTGCTTTGATGATCATAGTAGTTTTCAAGCAGAATAATCTATTCATGTGTTGATTTAATAAACATTCTTTTGAAATGATTATTTGATCAACAAACATTTGAACTTGTTAAACACTTTAGCTTCCTTCCTCCCTACTTCCCCTTCTCTAGGCTCATCTGCCTGCTGCTGTAACAAAGGCAGTTAGAGATGAAAGCCGCTACGTGTGGACCAAGCACATCTGATCTTCAAGGGCCCTGCCATGTGCACTTAGCACTCTGCGCCGCTTTACTTTCATCAGCAGGCCTGCGGTCACAGCAAGTGGTGTCCAGGGATCTCTCCGTCATATGGTCATGTGTTAGTTACACTTCATAATGAATGTAGGTGGAACATTCAGCTGGCGCCCCCTACCAGCCGCGTAGTCCAAGCCGACTTGGTTGTGTCGTCCTTTACACTTTGGTTTACTTTGAGATATGCAGAAAACTCAGACTGGCCAAAGCGAACAGGAAAATAAGCACAGCACCGTTCAGAGTCAATCACCTGCTCCTAAGAGGGGCCTTTTTTCAATCTGATGCATTGAGATCAGTTGTTTGCTTGGTTTTTGATACCTTCCAAGCAGATGTTTCTTTAGATTTCAAAGAAGTGACACAACAGGTTGCCAGATGAGGACAGGATGTGACAGATCTTCATAATGACATTCATTAGTGACGGATATGGAGATTTGGCATACGGTGAGTGCTGGAGTGCTGCCACACAATCAAGCCTGCTAGTTATGTCTTTTTCTGTTTACTCCAACTGACACGCTTGTGACCCACATCATGACATTTTGCAGCTGGAAAGAGAAGTAAGATGCTGCAAACTGAAATACTAACAAATGTCCTGCTCTCCTGGCATTGTGTGGAGTGAGCCCCAAACACCTGGCCCATACAATACTTGAACTATGTAATAAAAAAATCCAAATCCGGCAATAGAATTGCTCTATCATATCCAGTTTTTGAAAGACAAGAGTTACGCAGATAATTGATTCAAATTTTATTATTACTTACAAAAAAAAGAAGAAGTCACTTGCTCGTCTTTTCCTCTTGTAGTGCTCCGAAGGTGTTGCACGGAGCACTAAACAAACAAATGTGTGCTAACAGACTCACTCCACTGTCCACTTTAACGTCTCTCCATTTGTGTGATGTCCTGAGAGAACCACCGCTTTCCATGTTCAAGTTATTTAAAAAGCACGTTTCTTCTGGACGATAAAAAAGCATCTTTCTAACAACGTGTAGCAGTTACTTGATTTTGTGTTGTTTCCACTTCAGCTAACATTTGGAACAAAGAAGACTGCCAGTTTTCAGCTAAAAATATACTTAAAATAATATTCTGAACTTAAAAAAACATATGCCCTAAAACAAATGTGACATATTTATAAAAATACTTTTTTTTATATATATATATATATATATAAATACTGTGTTTTTCACCAAACCCAATATCTCACAGAAACAGTTTATTTTGTAAAAGTTCCAAATTCAGGAATGGATTCCGCTCACCGAAATCTATAAACCATTTTGAATATCACGAGGCTAGCCGACATACCCAGCATTGCCTAGGAATCTACCGTATATCAGGGGTCCTCAACGTCGGTCCTGGGGACCCCCTGTGGCTGCAGGTTTTTGTTCCAACCAGATTCCTAATCAGTGACAACACCTGATAGCACTGAGCTCATTTAATTAGCTGGCATTTTTTTTTCTTTTATTCGACATTCAGAAAAGCACGGCAGCCTGATTTTTACATTTATAAGACATTTATAAATATTTTTGCTTTTGCTCTAGATTTAAATGCTTAACTCTCTTTTGTTGATTTCATTATACTTTGCCCTTTCTCTGTGCAGTTTTTCCCCTTCATTGTATCTTATTAATGACAATTCAAAATAAGCAGAGCAGACACCCAGGCAAACAACACAAAATAATCAAAGGCTGCAGCTACGTTAGAGTCAGACCCACTAATTAGTAAATACAGTGTTCCCTCGCTATATCGCGCTTCGACTTTCGCGGCTTCACTCCATCACGGATTTTAAATGTAAGCATATCTAAATATATATCACGGATTTTTCGCTGGTTCACGGATTTCTGTAGACAATGTGTCTTTTAATTTATGGTACACACTTCCTTAGTTTGTTTGCCCAGTTGATGTTATACAAGGAACGCTATTGGCGGATGGCTGAGAAGCTACCCAATCAGAGCATGTATTACATATTAACTAAAACTCCTCAATGATATACGATATGCTTCCTGTGTGGTGCTTCACACACTTGAAAGCTCTAACAGCACCTATTGATTTTTGATTGTTTGCTTTTCTCTGTCTCTCTCACTCTCTCTGACATTCTCTGCTCCTGACAGAGGGGGTGTGAGCAGAGGGGCTGTTTGCTTAGAAGATACGGACACTCCTCTAAAAATGCTGAAAGACTACCTTCACATTGCTGCCTTCCTTGTGGCCGCTTTATTGCGGTGCTTCGCATACTTGAAAGCCCAAACAGCACGTATTGATTTTTGATTGTTTGCTTTTCTCTCTCTGTCTCTGTCTCTCCCTCTATCTCTGACATTCTCTGGTCCTGATGTGCACTCCTTTGAAGAAGAAGATATGTTTGCATTCTTTTAATTGTGAGACGGAACTGTCAATTGTCTTGTCATGGAGCATAGTTTAAACCTTTGACTAAAGGATGTTATTTCATGTCTAGAGGGCTCTAATAATGTTAAAAACGTATTTAGAAGGTCGTAAACAGGTTTTCTATGCTCTAACTGCAAAAATATTACATTTATAAATAAAGAATCCTATTTCACGGAAATTCATTTATCGTGGTAGAGTGGGAATGGACTAACCGCGATAAGCGAGGGTTTACTGTAATGGATTAATTAAACAATTAGAACACCTAGAAAAATAGAATGATAATCAAGATGAAAATACTGTTAAAAAGAAAATAAATACATTATTCCTATATAACTGCTTGGTACATTTTAATATATATATATATATATATATATATATATATATATATATATATATATATATACCCCAACATTGAGAACCCCTGGTCTATATGATGAAATGTTAATGTCCGTGTGTGTGTGTGTCCGTTCCAGTCCTTCCAAGCAGTCTGGTTTGTCAGTTTCCCTTTGGTTTCTCAGTCAAATGTAATCAAGACAGGTAGCTTCGGGAAAAGGAAGGTTGACCCACATGAGGATACCAAGGAAAGGTGTAGGATGAATGCTGAGAGCCCCCTTCAAGGATGGGAAGTAATCTCAAGAATATGAATGGTGTTCTCACAGTGGGTAATGGAAACTTCTCTACCGTTAGTGGTGGCTGAAACGAGTGTGCAGCAGGCTTTATGAAAACATGCTTAAAAATAGGAAGCACCAGGCAAAAGGCGTTGAAACTCATGAGGATCCTGAGGAAAGACACATGAGGAGCGCTAAGGACACACGTAAGGCAAGAGATATCTCATATTGTTAAGCGTACTCGCATTACTTATCATCAAGTAACTTGGCTTAAGGTAAGAAAGCAGCTAATTAAGTTTTTAAAAAGTCATCTGCTCTCTTATCAATTTCTCTGTTCTCATAGAGATGAGAATTCGTTCTATTTGTGTGTGATTGGATTCCATGATTGATGTTACTCTGCATTAGGTTGGCACCATGAATGGTACTTTTTATTTTCTGGTTTATTGTGATTTCACAAATTAATGTTTATTCACATATTAATAAGCTGGATAGCTTGTTAAATAACTGAATCCATGGACTTGAGAAAGCATCACTGACAGTCTTCATATTATTACAACAGACAACACCAGTGGGGATATTCAATAATGCTAGACAGACAATTCAAAACAGATTCATTCAACATTGATTTAAAATTGCTACAAATCACAACACTGTATTGGCATCAAAGTGTAAAATTATAATTGCCTCATCATAAGTGGAGCTTCATTCAATGTCTACCATCATGAAACAGTAAACGTTACTAACACCATCGTCAGCCATTCTTCTTCTACCATATGCTGACTTGTGTCTCAGCATTCGCTTAAAAGTCATGTTTCATTAGACCTCATTATGTCTGATCTCTACTGCACTTAGTAACACTATGTGGGTGTGCAATAGCATTAACTGAAAAACTGTAATAAAAATGTATTGTCATGTCACGTGTGTAGAGTGCATGTTGGACCAGCACTGAGCAGGCCACCATTGTTCTTGTTCTGTTGGTTATGTGTAATTCAACATCAGTTTTCTTTCACATAAAGTATTATGTATAACTCCACACACCGAGGAGAGGCAAGACACTTGACAGCCCGTACGGAGTTTGCTAAAAGACACCTGAAGGACTCTGAGATGGTGAGAAATAAGTTTCTCTGGTCTGAGGAGACCAAGATAGAACTTTTTGGCCTTAATTCTAAGCGGTATGTGTGGAGACAACCAGGCACTGCTCATCACTTGTCCAATACAGCCCCCACAGTGAAGCATGGCGGTGGCAGCATCATGCTGTGGGGGTGTTTTTCAGCTGCAGGGACAGGACGACTGGTTGCAATCGAAGGAAGATGAATGCGGCCAAGTACAGGGATATCCTGGACAAAAACCTTCTCCAGAGTGTGAAGGACCTCAGACTGGGCCGAAGGTTTATCTTCCAACAAGACGATGACCCTAAGCACACAGCTAAAATAACGAAGGAGTGGCTTCACAACAACAATTGGAATGAAAGCCCCCTTGTCCCCATTCCCCATACTTGAGTAAATTTGATTTAGGGTTATTTTTACTTTTATCCCACTATATTTTTAGATGAAATAGCCCACATTTTCCAGCAAGACCTCATTACACAGATCAGGCTGTTATAAATGCATAAAAGGGACCAAACATTTGGGTTGTTAACTTGGGTTATAGTTCAGCATTGCTTAGCCAACAGAATGCCATACATCATTCAGAAATAAAAGTGCAATAGCAGGCTTTCCACTGCTCATGTGCTGCTCGGTCCCATGGTTCCTGCTCGCTGTTGAGACATGGACACTGAATGTGCACTTTCCCCATGGCTAGTGTACATTTGAAAACAGGAGCTAAAGAAATCTCCACGTTCAAGAATTAGGACTTCTAATTTAACCCTTAAGTACTCACACCATTTCTCATTCCATAAGTACTTGCACAGTGTGCTTTATGCACCGGTGTTAAAATGGCTATTTATATACATGCTGTGAGGTTGTAATATAAAATATTGCAAGAGTTTTAAATTGTACATGTTTTTAATGTCATTTATTACCATATTACTGAATAGTATGGCAAAGTCTAGGATTGTCTGAAAATAAACCTGATCCGCTTCTCCAATGCTCATTCATCACCGGTCACACTTTCATCCACTGCAGGATTTGCACATGTGTCAAATTTCACTTCAGTTGTTAAAAAGACAAAGTCATTGCAAGAAGAACATCCCATCGTTGTCATACATACAGAAGTACCCACGCGGTGTACCAAATGCACCATATGGAACATGTGACTGTGCATCCACCCAAAAAAACAGCTGGTGGACCACTGTGACAGATAGGGGGCGCTATCACTCCCTTGAACCCCAGTCCAAGACGCCAGACACCATACAAGTCCAAAAGTAGACTTTATTTATACGGCAAAGTGCACAAAGCACCCTCTCCTCCACAATACTCATAAATAACACAATAATCACAATAAACAATTCCTCCACTCCCAGACGCGTTGCCACCCTTCCACCCAGCTGAGCTTGCCATCTGGGAGCTCCCATAATCCTTTTATAATCTCTGACCCAGAAGTGTTCCAATCCCCAGTCCATGTGATCTCCTATCACTTCCTGGTCAGATCAAAAGTCCTTTTCTTCACCCCAGAAGCACGTCATTCCCTTTGTCGTTGTGACTCGGGGTGTATGGCAAATAAACATCATTCCTCCCTGCAGCGTCTCCTAGTGGCCCCCATGGTATCCAGCAGGGCTGTGCATAAAGACTCCAATATCCATGATGCCCTGCTGGTCTTCGGGGCACCTCCATGCTGCAGGGAGGGCTCCACCTGGCGGCCTGGGGGTATTGGCCGGGATGAACGGCCGGCCATACACCACACCACTCAAGGGAAACCATTGCGACTCTGTACTTGTAGTGAAACCAAGCTGAGGATAGATGGCAGATGCTTCCAGTAAGTTCAAGTAAAAGAATGTTGGACATAAATAACGGGGATTGGTGTGCAAAATACACCAGTGCACGTAGTTAAGGGCTAAAGAAACAAGTTGAAATAAGCGTTGTTTACTCCCCCCCATCTTCTTAAGCTATTTTATATGGAGACCTTGAAGTTCCAAAAAGCTGTGTCTTTTTAATCACCTGCAAACAAGAATTTATGAGCAAAGTAATATCTTGAGGCCACAAGTTATATACCACGTTAACAATATCTATCATTTTTTCCCACATGATATTGTGGCGGATTCTTAACGAGCCCAATTACTGAAATTCTAGAGTGAGCTGTACTGTAAAAGTTAAATGGAGAAGACAGACTTGGGCTTCCAGCAAAATCTCGTGGCCTGCGAGGAGTGATGCCAAAGTCTTGCTGTCCCTTGTTAGATGAGTGCTAATAAAAGGGGTGATAGCATTCCTTTAAATCACAGGTAAACATCTTTGTTGATACTTTATGGAATTTCAGCTCCAGGAAAGCTAACAGAACATTCCCCTGCCAGCCAGAATCTACTAGAGCCGCAAACAATAATGAAAATGCATGTGGCTTATTAAATGAATATTCTAGTTTTATGTGCAAGCGTGAACTTTGAGTTGCTATTTATATTTTGTCTTGGTGAATTATTGGATAGCATTAGCCTACCTGTTATTCCTTCTTCCACTGAATTGCATAGTGCGTGACTTTAGTTTTCTCTGAGTTCTCATTATGTGATTTAGGAGAGAGCATTTACATTTAACAAAACTTTCTTCAGCAGAACATCAGCTATCAGATTTGTAACTGACATTTTATTATGTTGTAATGAAGCGGAATTATTGTAGTGTAATATTAATGCAAATTGGTTTAATGCTTACATGTGCGGGAAAATATTATTCTGTAGAATTTATTTGTCGAGAAGAGTACATTAAAACTATGAATATACATTACGAGACAACCAACTGGTATACATTTGGTATTTGGTGGGAGAGTTAATAGCATGCCTTGAGTTTAATTGTGGTTCATTCTACAGTTTACATAATTGCTCGAGCGGGTAATTTAAAGATCAACTCGGGTACCAAACTGAGCAATGGAAACCACAGCTTTCTTCAGATAATTCTTCTTAAACATTAAGCATAATTCTGAAATTATTGTATTTCTATTTAATGCAATAATTGCTCTTCTAAAATCCATATTTACTTCAGTGAAGTATAATAAACCCAATCTGTGTTAAATTTCACTTGTATGTTTATGTTTTGTATTTATTCAGGTAATAATGTTAAGAATTGACCACTTATTTTTTGTATTTCATTTCATTATTCGTCTCCCTTAAGTAGGGTTGCCACATCTACTGCTGCCAGGTATCCCAGTAGGGGAGGCACAGTGTAAGTCATTTCTATGTTCTCTCGTACCCACTTCGGGTCATCACCGTGACACACATTGCAGTTAGGCACTGATTAAAGGCAGGACTGCATTTGCAGGATTCATTATTCTGTAGCAAACCTATTGTGGGAGGGTGGTTTAAAAATAGAAGAAATGAATTGTGTTCTATAGTCAAAGCTTTGCTCCTTCTCATTATTATAAAATGTACTTTTACTTTTGGTACTTGAGTACTTTTGAAGGCAGATACTTTTATATGTGTTTGTTTTTTTTAATGAAATGCTTCTTCAGTGAAAGTAAATATTTGACAAAGTACTTTGACTTTTACTCAGGTATCACTTGAGTAATCTTTACAACTCTGTTCATGACAAGATGTCACACTAAACTCTTGTTTTTGAATTGAAGTTATCTTTGTGCCTTTTCAATCTCTTCACTAAACAATACATTGTCTTCTCTCTGCATGCACTCCCAGGCCAGAAGTGATTATATTTTTATTTCTCAAACTCTTGCTTGATTGCAAGTGTGTTTATTGCGGCTGCCTCTCTCTCTTATACCACCAAACAGCCATATCTTACCTCCTCTGTCATCATCTCCTTCCTCTGCTGTCCGCTGCATGTTTAATACTCCCTCCTGAAAAATGCTGAATCACTTATCTCAGTAATTTCATCACAGCCTATCTTGGCACATTTGATGATCCCTGTTGTGCTTGGCTGGCAGTCTAAGGAGCACTGTGCAACTTTAAAGTCAGTTTCATTTCAGGTTTGGTCAAGCAAGCAGCACTGGAATCCTGAATATACACTCCTAATTAATCAAACAAGACTAGAATTAAACTTTTTGCTATAACAAAAGGAAGAATTTGAAGTCCATCGCTCTTAGGCACGTCATTTTTAATCCAGTGCTCTAAATGAAATTAATAAATCTTGTGGTGATTACTATCAGAGTTATTCTCAGTATTTCCTTCATTCCTGGATCATTTAACCTTGCCTAAAATTAGCAGGGAGGAAACATCACTGCTTGATTTGCTTCTTGTGTTAAATGAGCTTAAAGAGGCTCTGCAAACAAGCATGAAAATAAATCATCAAGCCTAAATGGCATGCCACCAGAGGTATTATTCTTTGAGAACCTTGTATCCACCTCACTCCTCCAAATACTAAATACCATTTCTGACTCCAAAATGAGTTCATTAATTAATATGCCCATGATTCTCCTTCATCTCTACAGGATATGGAGCGTCACACACGTGCGATTAGGAGGGAGCTGAGTGGACTACGTGGAGGTAATTACCCACCAGGCCAGGGGATGGCGGGGTGCACTAAACCTACCTCTGTTATCTCCGCAGGCCAAATACTGGAAAACCTGCCTGATTCAACATCATCGATGTCACTTCCAGTTCTGGCACCCAGATCAACATCACTTCCAGTTCCGGCCCTAAACAACATCACTTCCGGTTTCGACTTATAAAGCCGCCACCTTTTCAAAACCAAATCAGTTCAGTCTTGGAACTCAAAGAGAGCACTTCTATGTTCATTTGAATACCCATTTGCAGCCAGGAACAATATAAGGATGGCTGCCCTAAACCTTTTTGTATGTTGAGACTCATTCTTTCACAGTGGCGTAGTCAACAGGATGATGGCAACTGAACTGATGCTGGAACTGGAAGCCAACCCAGAACAACATACACTCATCCCAACCAACTGAAGAACAGTCAGGTAGGACAGTACCGTTCCCACGTTGCCGAGCTGGGATTAGATGGCGTGTGTCTCGGGGATCTGGGGCATGTTCCGACCCAGAAATCTCTAGAGAGAACCTGGGACCGTAGGCAGGGGACCTGCAGGCGACGGCTGGGTTCAGAAAGGAACACAGTGGAAACTTATTATGGGCTCCCAAGGATGGAGACCAAACCCAAAAGCCCCACAAAGGAAAAGTCCTTTGCGAAAGGTGGGGGTGCCTTGGGTTGGCAGGCAAGGGATATAATGTCCTGGGAATTTAACCCATTGAAATCCCTCCAGGATCAGGACTTTGCACTTTGGCACAAAGTCAGGTGTTGGCTAAGGCCAAAAAAGAAAAATGCCTGATGAATAACTGAACAGGTGTCCTTTGCCATATTAATGAATGCACTGCCACCTAAACTCGCCCAGCTACCCTGGGGACAATATTACAACAGCAGCATCATCTCTCTGCTAGGGATCATTAAAAACCCTAGGGTGGAAAAATACTTGGGAGACCCAGAACGGAATCCCTCTGAACTTAGACGAAGCTGTGTCCCTGATTCGGTGTCCCATTCTTACATTGTGGAGCAATGAACTCTGATGCACAGCAGAGGGCTCCGCGAGGTAACAAATGGGTCTGTGGGGAGATACGGAGTGGAGGGCACTGTGCTCTTGCTAATCCTCTGGCCTTCTCGCATAGGGGAGAAGCACTATTCAATGGCCACAAGGTTGCTTCTTTGTTTGATTCTGGCAGTAACATTTCCATTGTTGCTCACCATTCAGTGTTGCCACGACAATGGCTAAAAGTTAAGACCAGTCTAACTTGTATTCAAGGGGACATCTGATCTTACGAGTCCGCCATCTGCTACATATACCACGACGAAGTTTTGAGAAAAATGGTGGTGGTAGTACTTGAAAATCCTCCATTTCCCATGATACTGGATAGAGATTGGTCAGACAACAACAGCGGTATAACTCTTGCTAACCCCACAAGAGCACTAGTTCTTGTCATGGATGCCGAAACAGTGTCCTCAGCTACCTCCACCGTGTGTTTAAACCTGGAGGAGAGTCAGAATATCGGCATCTAACGATGACATGGAAACGGGTGGGCCATTGCAGCGCGACACGTCATCTTCAAGCACTGCTCCGGCTTGGAATGAAACCATGCCCCTTGAGGTCGAAACTGATCCCCTCACCCATCTGCATTTTCAATTTTATGCAGACCCAGATTTAGAAGGGAGCAATGGAATGATGACTCCCTTAAATTGGCAAAAAATGCAGTAGTTTCAATAGATGGCCAACGCACACTACATCCCAGGCCACAGGGTCCCCACTTTGTGTTAAATAATGACCTTTTGTATTGGGTGGCAAAACACAAGAGGGAGGTTTGGTTCCTCTTGTTTGTTACATGGCCTTACCGGTGACAAGTGAATTGGCTCATACCCACCTCCTGGGACCCCATTTGGGCCCAGAAAAAACACTAGAGCGGATTAAGCTCTAATTCTGGCCTGGGATTAATGAGGAGGTCTGCTGCTTTTGTATGTCCTGTCCAGAATGTCAAATGTGGCAGATTCCTAGGAAGGAATGCTCCTTTAGTCCCATTACCCTTAACTGACGTCCTCTTTGAGAGAATAGGGGTCAACCTGGTGGGACCCTTAGAGCCCTCTGCCAGGGGTCATATATATATATATATATATATATATATATATATATATATATATATATATATATATATATATATATATATATATATATATATATATAATGGTCCTGGTAGATTATTCTACCCGATATCCCGATGCTGTTCCCTTGCATTCAGTGACTTCAAAGGTTATCGCACGGTACTTGATAGGGGTCTTTGTGAGAGTCGGCATCCCTAAAGAAATCTTGACGGATCAAGGGACACCTTTTACCTTAGAGACGTTCAGGGAGACTGCTAAATTACTAAAAGTAAAACATTTAAAGACCTTGGTATATCATTCTCAAACCGATGGAATAGTCGAGAGGTTTAATCAAACCCTCAAACAGATGCTATGTAAGGCTTTCAATGAGAATGGAAGGAACTGGGATCAGCTCCTCCCCCTTGTCCTTTCTGCATATACGGAAGTCCCACAAGCCTCCACGGGGTTCTCACCCTTTGAGTTATTATATGGACGACAACCCCAAGATATACTGGATATATTAAAGGAGGGTTGGGAGGAAGAGACACTCCCCTCTACAAATATACTTGAATATATCACGCAATTACATGATAGATTTGCAAAAATTAGACCTATATTAAAGTCGCACATGGAGAAGGCACAAGCAGCCCAGAACTGTTGTTATAACCGTGGTATGTCCCTTTGGGAGTTCCACCGGGGGAACAAGTCATGGTATTAGTTCCTTACCTTGCACTCCAAACTACTGGCACATTGGCAAGGCCCATATGAAGTTAAGGAGAGGAAGGGGCTGGTCGATTATTTCGTTAAACAATAAACGTTATTATTTTCTAGATATTACTCACCATTACACTAACAAATTTCCCTGAAGAATTAAGCTTCTTTATCGCTGACAGATCAACACTAGTCACGAGGAAAATTATGTCAGGTAAAGAGGCATGCCTGGTGGGTTGTCGCTGTGTGCTGCGCACAGAATGTTTCCTGACTGTGTGGCATTGTGGATGTAGCACTGTGTATATAAAATAGCAAATTTCAAGGAAAGGCTGGTGGAAGATGTAATCCTACCAGGCGGGTGCCATAATGATGAAGGAAGGACTGAATGTGACATAATAGGCCATCTAATAATAATAATACATTTTATTTATATAGCGCCTTTCCCATGCTCAAGGCATTTATAAAATATAAGAAAGAACGGCAGGGTATACAGTATATAGCATTGTACAAACCAAATAAATAAATAAAGAAGATTAAGACAGTGAATTCAGAGAAAAAATACCTAACAGACAACATAATTTATGGTCTCATACACACACACACACACAGATTACATGAGCATCTTGACAGAGAGGTAAACTGAGAGAAGGGGAATAAAGTCAGGTAGAGCTAAAAGCCTTCCTGAACAGATGAGTTTTGAGTTGTTTTTAAAAAGAATTCATGGAGTCAGCTGACCTGATTAATTTCAACAGGTCATTCCAGAGTTTGGGCGCTATACAGCTGAAGACCCTGCTGTCACCCATGGAGTGTAGATTAGTGTGGGGCACAGCAGGATTACCAGAATCGGAGGACCTTAGTGGGTGGACAGGCACATAGTGATGGAGAAGGTCACTGATGTAGTTTGGCGCAAGGCCGTTTAAGGCTTTGTAGGTTATTAGTAGGATTTTATATTCGATTCTGTAAGACACAGGGAGCCAGTGAAGGTGAAGCAGGATGGGTGTTATGTGCATGCAGCTGCTGGTCCATGTTAGGACTCTTGCAGCCACGTTTTGAATCAACTGGAGCTGTGATATAAGATTAGAAGGGGCACCTGCCAATAGGGAATCACAATATCGATGCGGGATGTGATAAAAGCATGGGCAAGTTTCTCAGCGTTAGAAAAGGAGAGGAAGGAATGAACACGTGATATGTTACGGGGGTGAAAGTAAGAATGTTTCTTAATGTGATTTATGTGGGCGCAATAAGAAAGGGAGGATTCAAAAATGACACCAAGATTCTTTGCAGTAGAGGCAGGTCTGATGAGATCACTGCCAAGATGGACTGGGAAGGTGCTCATTTTATTAAGTTGCACTTTAGTCCCAATTTGCAGGAGTTCAGTTTTGTTGCAATTTAATTTTAAAGAGTTCTGCTCCATCCAGGTTTTAATTTCACTGAGGCAAGTTGTGAGCTGAGAAAGCTCTGATGAAGTTCCACTTTTAACATTGAAGTAGAGTTTAGTATCATCTGCATAAAAATGATATCCCAGTAACTATGAATAATATGGCCAAGGGGAAGCATATAAATACAAGAAAGTAGAGGGCCGAGGACAGAGTCCTGAGGAACTCCTTGTATGACTGGCGCTGTGCTGGACCTGCTGTTGCCAAGACTAACAAACTCTTGCCTATCAGTCAGATAGAACTTGAACCACTGGAGGGAAGTGCCAGAGATACCCAGCATGTTCTCCATTCTGGACAGTAGAATGTCATGTCTGACAGTGTCAAATGCTGCACTGAGGTCTAACAGAATTAATATGTTGGTTTGTCCAGAGTCTGCTGCCATAAGCAAATCATTGGTTACCCGTAGCAGAGAAGTTTCACAGCTATACTGTGCTCTGAAACCAGACTGAAAGGGTTCCATCAAATTATTAGAAGTAGTTGGTGAGTTAGGAAGCTACAACATGCTAAAGAACTTTTGACAGAAAAGGTAAGTGGGAAATAGGCAGAAAATTGTTAAGACTGTCAGCATCAAGACCAGACTTTTTTAACATTGGGGTTACAGAAGCGATTTTAAAAGTGAGTGGCACAAAGCCAGTGTCAAGGGATGAGTTTATTATTGTTGTAATAGTCGGGATTATGGCATGAAGGCAGGATTTAAGTAGTGTGCTGGGGATGGGGTCCAGTACACAAGTAGTCAGCCTCATCTTACAAAGCAGGTCATTAACAAAAGCAGATGTGACTGGTGAGAACACAGACAAGGATCTGGATGGAGTGGAAAAACAGGGAAAGAGAGAAAGAGTATTTATGTTAGTTGAATTATTTAGATCTTTAATTTTGTTACAGAAAAAGTGGAGGAATTTATCATAGACTTCAGTAGAAGAGGTAGTTGGGCCAGTTGCAGGTTGCAGTAGTTTATTAATTCTACAGAGAACAAAACCCTTGGGTTATCGTGGCAACTTTCTATTATTCTGCCATAATGGGCATTCTTAGCAGCAGTTAGTGCTTCACTGTAAGCTCTTTAGTTGTCAGAGAAAGCCTGGATGTGCACGGTGAGGCCAGACCTACATGACATTCTCTCAACGTGTCAGCCAGCTGCTTTCATAGATAGCAATTCTGAATTATGCCAAGGAGCTGAACGTGTTTTAAAGGAGCTGTTTTATCTAATGGTGAATGAAGGGCTGAGTTATTGTGGTCAACAAGACTATCTAGTGCTGATGGAATAGGTGTAGACAGTAAAAGATCAGAAATGGATCCAGAAAGGATAGAGGGACAGATATTTTTAAGGTTTCTGTAAGAAATTTGTCATTTACAGATGAGAGGAGGTAAAGGCAGTGAGACAGTGAAAAATACTGCTTTATGGTCAGAGAGTCCCAAATCAGTGCTGTAAATACTGGCAACAGATAGTCCAGAAGTGCAGATCAGATCCAGTATATGACCACCAGAGTGGGTGGGAAAATCGACATGTTGTGTCAGGTCAAAACAGTCCAGTAAGGATAGGAATTCATTTCTCATGAATGCAGTAGTAGATGCAGTAGTGTCAATATGGATGTTGAAATCACCGAGAAGGATAATTCTCTGAGAGTAAGAGCTTAGGTGGGTTAAAAGTTCAATCAGATCAGATAAGAAGGATGCATTGTATTTTGGGGGACGATAAAGAACAATGAGTGAGACAGGACCTGATTCCGTTATTAGTTTAAGAGCCAGGCACTCACAAGACAGCGGACAGTCAATTGGGATTCGTTTGCTATTTAAGTCTGCTCTGATAATTACCGCTAGCCCGCCTCCTTGTCTAGAGCTGCGAGGTTCTGTATGGAAAGTGAAACCAGGTGGAGTCGCCTCCATGAGAGGCATCAATTCGTTCGTTTTTTGCCAAGTAAATACAAGGCAGACGTGCAAAAAATATCGAATGTGCATCTTTTCATCATGTATGCTACCCACTCAAAAGAATATTATATTTGTGCTCCCTTTGCCGCTTTTGGTTAATGGCTCAGACGCTCTTACCTTTTTTATATTATAAAGTCAGTAATATGAGGACCTGTGAAACAAGGATAAGTATGGCAGATTTTAACAAAATCAGTTCACTCGGAGCCGAGTTGTTTCATGCAGACAAAGAGACAGCGAGACAGTGAGTACCTCCCTGATGTATGTGGATCAAAACCATAAAATACATAAAGGGAGTGGGACATGGGGCTTTTAGAGGCGCCTGATGCAGAAAGCTCTCCTTTCATTTACCTTTGTACCCGCATCATGTGACTGCTTAGTGTTAGACAGCATCAGCCAATCATAGGAGGCGTCACAACCAATATGCGATCAAAAGGAGTGTTCAATGGTCCTTCAACTTTTTAGATTGTAAACCTGAGGCACTTGTGGGTGTTTACTGTACAATTCAATATTAATATAAATGGTCAGATGCATTAAGAAGACACAAACGATGCTTCATTTTTAAAACATTGTTTTCCACAGACTGCTGACACACCCAACTTTTCACTTCACATCCGTGTGTTTTATTCTTCATATTTTCCTACACCGTATTGAAAACAAGTGCTTTCAAAAATGCATATGATGTGAAATGCAATAAATGTTGGGATTTTCTGTCCTCCAGTGGCCTCTTTGTGCGTAGCAGACAGTCTTTTAGAGAACACAAGTCAGAGCTCCTGCTGTACTTCATCTTCACAAAGGCTTGGCCAAGCTAAGAAGAAAAGGCAGGGCTCAGTGATGTATAATCACCGTCGAAAAACGAATCGAACCAAATAAAGTCAAAGTGATAAAGTGCTGGGCTGGACGGCGAGCCGTTAAGACAAAGCCTGGGAATGGTTTTCTGTCTGGGCTGATAATTTCTGCATTAACTGCTGCAAATGATGGCGGCCTCTCTAATAAAGTACAATTAAACATTACTCATTATTAACAGAGTATGCATAAATGAGAACTGTAAACGTTTACAGGGGCAAGAGCACCACTAGAATGGCACAACGCAGGTGTTTGGGCAGAATATTACTGATGAATTCATTAATTACAAAGGTTAAATTATTTATCAGCTTTCTGTTTATGTTTTAAGTTATCGCAAACACCGGTTTGTTTCCTGTTATCCATGAAATGATTACAACCATTTTGTTTTGTGTTTGAGATCCTCTGCCATCTTATTTATGGTTTCTCTTGTTTTGCACACGATCAGACATCATCATAACGTACATCATATATGGGCATCTCACAGTGTCCGAGTGTTTGGACGATAAAAAAGAATTGTTGATGGAACTTTGCTTTAAATGTGTTTAATTAAAAGACTTCTACTACATTAGGTCCTTCACTCTTTGTCACATTTTAAACTTAACTTCTTTGTTTCGTGTTTGCTTTATCACCAGTCAATTTGTCTTCCACCTTTGTTTTATACAACTCTCCATTCGGTTTGACTCTCATCTATTCATAATAGTAAGCTTTATTTAGATAGTGCCTTTCTCAAACCCATAGTTTTATTAAGATTATAAGAAGACACTGAACCAAAGATAAAGAATAATAAAAGAAAAAGAAAGATACTAAAATAGAGCCGACAACACAACTATCACGAATGTTGTATCAGGAACTAAGAGATAAGACAAGAACCATACTGACAAACAGAAGGATTTGAGTTCAGCTTTGAAGGACAGCAGGTACCCTGGTTCATCTGATCCTGGTGTGGTGGGTAAAGGCTTTGGACTTCAAGCCATGAAGTTGTGGGTTCAAATCCCACTGCTGACACTGGGTGACAATGTGGTCCAGTCACTTCACCTCTCTGTGCTCCAATTGGAAAAACAAAAGAAATGTACCCAACTGTATCAGACATGTTGCAAGTCACCTCGGATAAAGGCGTCAACCAAACTTGTATGAGTTTGTACATAGATGGTTCCCACCTTTGGGAGGCAAGAAGACAACCAAACAAAAGCCCTTGGGGTGGCACGGGCAGCAATGGAAGTCCCACATGCTCAGGCTGCCAGGATGGGTCACCCAAGACTACAGATAAGACTACTTGCACTCTGCCTCTGCTCTCATCTCTCCTAAAATGAATTAATAATTCAACAATACTTACAAAATGAATTTCACGTCAAAGGTAGGGCAAGTGGGAAAACTGCACTTAAGATCTCATTTGGCCTTTGTGGGTATGTGGACAATCCATTTGGGCTTGCCAGTTCTCCAGCTGTACTTATTTATATAATTATATATTATTTATAGTAGATTTAGAAAGTATTCAGACCCCTTCACTTTCTGCACACTTTATTATATTGTAGATTTAATTTCAAATGGATACATTTGTCATTTTGCCCATCAAAAACCCATAATGACAAAGTGAAAACATGTCTTCCAAAAGATCTGCAACTTTATTAAAAATCAAACCCCTCAATCTCTCATTCATAGAAACATTCAAAGCTTTTGCTGTGGCATACCAAATTATGGTCAGGTACCTCCTGTGAGCTTTAGTTACCCTTCCTCGAACTTGACTGGAGTCCTCCTGTGTCAAACTAAATTGATTATGCTTGTCAGATTTTGTTGAGGCATAGATCAGGGCAAGGGCATAACGCCATTTGTAAAGGTTTGAGTGAAGCCGGGAGCACAGCGGCCTCAAAAAGCTGCAAAGTGGAAGAAGTTTGTAGAGATGCCCATCCAGCCAAACTGAATTACTAGACAAAAAGGAACTTGATTAGAGAGGTGACAGAAAATCCAACAGTCACTCTAACAGGACTTCATGAAGACCCCTGCTGAGAAACTCAAAAGGACAACCATCTCAGCAGCACTTAAGGTACAGTA
The DNA here is from genome assembly GCF_016835505.1 of Polypterus senegalus. NCBI lineage: Eukaryota > Metazoa > Chordata > Cladistia > Polypteriformes > Polypteridae > Polypterus > Polypterus senegalus. Next base: position 53,271,890 of record NC_053169.1, on the reverse strand, counting down.
GCTAGATGGAAGCTATTCTTGAGTGAAAGGCAACATCAGGGAAGAGATTGTCAGCTCTGATGACAAAAAAAAAGGAAAAAACTCCACTTCAAGCGCTATGTCCCATGAAGACCAGGCACTGCTCATCACCTGCCTAATACTGTCCCTAAGGTGACACATGATGGTGGCAGCCCACAGACTCTTCCCATCCAATCAAATGGCCTGACAGGCTCTACCTTGAAAAAAGGGATCAACTGCACACATCCAGTAAGTGCACAAAGGTTGGAGAGACCTCCCCAAGGAGACTGCTGCCAAAGGGACTTCTACAAAGTACCGAATTAAGGGTCTAAATACTTCTATGAATGAGGGATTTTAGTTTTTTGATTTTTAATAAATTTGCACACCTTTCTGAAAACATGTTTTTTCTTTGTCATTATAGGTTATTGAGTGCAGATTAATGGGCAAAAATGGCAAACATATGCATTTGAAATTAAATCTACCACATGACGAAGTGAGCAGAAAGTGAAGGGGCTGAAGTACTGCTGAGTATCTGAATCAATTGTATTTCAAGATGTTCTCATCTAGCTTGTCTTGGTTTTTATCAATTATAAAACTGGTAATATTCCTGGGTACTTTCTCATTGAATCATTTATGTCATAATAGAGAATTGCATGCTCCACCAGTTCTCAGTTCTACTTTTATTTTGTTGTCCCTTACTAGGACTAAGTAAGGTCTCTAGCAAGATTCTGACTTGTCAACATTGGCCACTACTTAATTCTGAGAAGTGTAATGTTTGCTGGTTTTGCAAACATTGAATTTTAGCACCTTTATGCTGTATCACCAGTTATAAATGAAGCTAAAATAAAATTCTATGAAAAAAAGCAGCTGAAAACGTCTTCAGTTAACTGGAAGGTTTTTTTTCCCCTCATCAATTATTTATTGAAAAAGACAAAAACCCATAACCTCAAACCAGCCCTGCACAGTAACACAAAACAACAGCGCAAGTGTGGCGATAAGGGAGGCTCAGCAGTAAATAATCCCTGTCAAGGACTTTAAAAAAGACAAAGCAAATGATAAAGGTTAGGACTGCAGCAAAGACTAAGGGGCATCCATGCACAGACTAAATATATAAACTGGGACCAATTATTAATGGAAGTGACCAGAAGCTCCATTGACCCTCTCTAATTTTAATGAGCAGTGAGATGCCTTTCTTAGCACTGAATAAAATGGTGCGACTTGTTTATGACAGGAAGATAGTGACTTGATCTCCAAATTCACCAGATCTCATTCTAATCAGGCATCAGTGGGATGTGCTAGTCTGACCCATGGAGACACCACCTCACAACTTACAGGCCTTGAAGGAATTGCTGCTAACGTCTTGGTGCCAGATACCACAGGACACTGCCAGACCTCTTGTGGACTCCATACCTTGTTTAGACATCCATCCATTATCCAACCCACTGTATCCTAGCTACAGGGTCACAGGGGGTCTACTGGAGCCAATCCCAGCGAACACAGGGCGCAAGGCAGGAACCAAACCCCGGGAAAGGGTGCCAGCCCACCGCAGTACACCTTAGACAGGTTATTTTAATGCTATGGATGATCGGTGTATTCTCTGTCTTATACATGGGTTAATTATCATCTATATATGTAATTCACTAAGCCGCCAACAAGTGAGACACCTATGGCGCACACAGGAAGTAGCCACGCCCACCAACTCCAAGACCATTGGATACGACGACAACTCGCAGGGCCACGCCCACCAACTCGGACGCGATGACACAGAAAAAATGGCGTCATTTATGTTCGTCTGTCGTAGAGGCCACATGCAGTGCAGGTCAGGTTAATGCCATGTACCTCCGAGCTACGTTGACTGTTCATAGAGGCATGTTTCTCGTGGAGGCGAGTCGCCATATGCAGCGTGTGAAATGGTTTGCGAGGGGTATCCCATGGGATCCTTAAAACAATCCTTTAAAACTGAGGTTAAAGCACAATGAAGGAAGCAGTCTTTAAAAACCAATAAGCCCTGTGCCTCTGTTTCATTACCGTCTCACCTGCTTCACCAATGCAGGCCCTGCAACAGTCGAGACGCTCTGTCAGCAGCTGACCTTCTCTGTGCCTGACCGGTTCACACAGAGGCAGCACAAGAGACAGACAGAGGCACACACACAGGCAGCTGGTGGGCGGCTCTCCGTGAGTTTCTCTTGCGAGCGGACACATGAGCAGGCAGTGTGTATGCTTCGAGTGCGAGGGTGGACGCGACAGGACCATCTAGGAAAAATCATGTCGCGGATGTGATTCGCTGTTTGCAGTGTGTAAAACAGTTTGTTTGTCGCAGATGTGAATCGCTGTATGCGGCGTGTAGAACAGTTTGAGAGGGTGTCCCTGTGTCTTTCCAGAAGTGTTCAACCATCAATAAATAATTATGCAGCGTTTGTTATGCCGCGGGTTCACTATTGTGTTATATTTTGCTCTCTCCAGAGTTCCATCTTTTCATTCACTTACTGTTGTATTCTCACACTAACCTGTTTTAGACAACCGTGTCTTTCCAGAAGTGTTTACCATTCAATAAATAATTATGCATGAAATTGAGCGTGTGTCTACCCGGCGTGGGTAAGCCGTTGAACCCCATTCAGGCTGCAAACCGTGGAATTGCCACTAAGTGCGACTCATACGCTCCCACTGTTTTCGTCCCTACCCTTTGTGCACACCCCCCTCCCACACGTTGACTGTGAATTTCCCCTTGGGATTAATAAAGTATCTATCTATCTATCTATTTATCTATCTAATAGTCGCACTATCTAATAGACGCATGTTTCTCGTGGAGGTGAATCGCCATATGCAGCGTGTAAAACTGTTTGCGAGGGGTATCCCATGGGATCATTAAAACATTCCTTTACAACTGAGGTTAAAACACAATGAAGTGAGCAGTCTTTAAAAAACGAGTTTTCGGTTACGACGCACAACCGCGTGCAGCATAGCAAAGTGTTGTACACGCTACATACACAATTGCATCCGCGACAAACATGCGTCTTCTTAGATGCTCCTGCACTTTGTACACACCCCTCCCACCTCCTCGCCCGCACGGACGATTGTGTGTTGGTTCGTTCCGTGCATTGTTACAATGTTGCTTTTCTTGCTGATTTATTATATTGCAGATTTTGCAAATGTTACATTTTCTCCCTGTACTTAAAAATTATTAAAAAACCGGCCTGATTATGCGGCGTATGGTACACAGCGGGTTGGCTAGTCAATTATATTTTATGATTCCATATCATTTTTGTTATGTTTATTTATAATGTGATATTTGGGTTCTGTGCCTTTAAATGTGCAGTCATTGTGTTTTGCAAGAAAACACCCAAAAGCCAAGACCACCTCGGCCCATTAAAAGCAGGCTACGAGGTGAGTTTTTTGTGGTTCATTGAGTGACGTTTTTAAGATGACTGAGACTTTTGTTTTGTTTATTGGATTTACTGGTTTTGCTGACTTTTGGCTCAGTTTGTTGGATTCTTCTTCTGGGTTGTGTTTTGGGACTTATTTTACTTCGATTGCCTTTTAGGCAACTCATTTTTGGTAACTTTGAGCATTTTGTTACATTTGTTCATTTTTTTGAAAAAGTATTCTTTTTTATAAAGACTCTCATCTTCTATACAACCCTTAGTTTTTAAAGTTTCTGGGGGATTTTTGAGACTTTCTTTGTATTTTGACTTTTAGAAGCCTGTGTCCTGTTTTGGGGATCTGCTCAGGCTGCAAGACTCCTAGATGGCTAGGATCAGGTTTGCTTGGATGAGGCCTTTATTGGGACAGGCCAGTTGAGAGTTTTGGCCCTTTTGAAGGCCTCACCCATTTTTGATAGTTTCGACCATGAGCACTGCTACAAAACAATCAAGAACCTAGAAACAAACTATATTTGCCACGGCAGACATGATGACAATATGCAATACACATATATGATGAAGGTCACTCAAACAGTTGAAGAAATATTAGACTGTACTGTTGATTTCCAGAAAATTCTGATTGGATTATTCAAACACAGGTCATATTATACAGTGCATATCTCTCTCTATAAAATATACACACACATACACATAGATATAGATACACATCGTGCACGGCTGCCAGTGGCACTGGGACACTAGTGTTTATTGATGATGTGACACAGGACAGAAGCAGCCGAATGAATTCTGAGGTGTTCAGAGACATACTGTCTGCTCAGATCACCTGATCTTAACCCAATTGAGCAGGCATTTCACTTTTTGAAGACTAAACTTCGGACAGAAAGGCCCACAAACAAACAGCAACTGAAAGCCGCTGCAGTAAAGGCTTGGCAGAGCATTAAAAAGGAGGAAACCCAGCATCTGGTGATGTCCATGAGTTCAAGTCTTCAGGCTGTCATTGCCGGTAAAGGGTTTCAACCAAGTATTATAAATGAACATTTTATTTCCAGTTATTTAATTTGTCCAATTACTTTTGAGCCCCTGAAAGAAAAAGGAATTGTGTTAAAAAAATGCTTTAGTTGCCTCACATTTTATATTTTTGTTCAACCCACTGAATTAAAGCTGAAAGTCTGCACTTCAACTGCATCTGAGTTGTTTCATTTAAAATTCATTGTGGTAATGTACAGAACCAAAATTAGAAAAAAGTTGTCTCTGTCCAAATATTTATGGACCTAACTGTATATATAAACAATGAAACCCCTCTGAAGACTGAGTGCTTGGTGTTGTTGGTTAGCCTGTATGCCTCAGGGAGTGTTAGAGCCATGTTATCTGAAGATGGGTGCTCTTGATAGGGTTACCCACAAAGAACATTCCAGAATTTACCAATCCGAGTTTACTGATTAAAACCTTGTCTGGAACGTTGATACCAAGGCTGACCCTGAAGCCAGGACTGGGAGTGGAGCTCACTGGTGAGCACCTGGGGCCTCATGTATAAGGCCGTGCGTAGAACTCGCACTATAACATGGCGTAAGCACAAAAGCCGAAATGTGCTTACGCACAGAAAAATCCAGATGCAGGAATCTGTGCGTACTCCAAATTCCACGTTCTTCCGCTACATAAATCCCGATCAGCGTGAAAACTAACGCTCGTGCACGCGCATTATGTAACGCCCAAATCCTCCCAGAATTACGCCTCTTTGAATATGCAAATCAATATAAATCGCCCTTAAGCGCAGCCTTCTGTGAAAAGACAATGGGAAAAGCACGGGGAAAATATAAGAATTTCAGCGAATACCAAGTGGACGCAAAGGAAAAACATACTATTTGTTCAAATAAACCGTGGTATAATCAACAAATGGAAGTTGATCGAGTGACATAGCGTGTTGGAGAAACTTGAAAGCTCACATTCACAAAATCGCACAGTGCCGGAAATAAAAAGAAGTCACATATCAAAGTCGCGTGAAAAGCGAGTTGTAGCCCACTGTCGAGTGTCATATGAAAGTTTATTAGGGTACAGAGAAAAAAAGCCACACGGTGGGGAAAAAGCACGAAATGTCAACTTCAATCTCGACATTTCCACTTTAATCACGTAGTTTATTTTGTCATTAAAGTAGAACATTATAAACTTCATCTTAAAATTGTTGAATTAACCAGTTTCTCAAATCACATCGTCATTAAAGTAGCACGTTAAATGCTTTGGTTTGTATTTGATCTTCTATGTGCTCTATATGTGTGAATCACTACTTGCTTCTTAAACCGGCTCTCTTCCTCCAACTGGACACAGAATCCATTACATTCGTGATATTACAGCTCTCTGAATAACTAAAATACTGAGATGTATACGTGATGTCATTTTCATGATGACAGGAGTTAAAGCACGTTATTAAACATGTGTTTCACTTGATGAAATAATTTATTGCAGCAGTACTCAGGGGCGGCTCTAGGCTTGTGGTGGCACTGGGCAGAGGAAGAATCGGTGGCTCCTTCGCCCGCCGTCAGTAAGGTAGCTTATGCACAGTGGATGGCCACGTCCGTTGCACTGCATAGCCGCCTCGTGCTCATGACACAAGCATTTAACTTTTGCCGAAATTTGTGCTGTGTTTTTAGCTGTGTTGTTATTTTCTCTTTCTGTTTTATATTCAATATATATTGGCGTAGCCGCCACTGCAGTCAGTGCTTTTCTTTCCCCAAGTAACCGATCGCCACACAATCAGCTCTGTAATAGAAGTTAAGCCATCTGTAAGCTTAGCGCCGATTCTTCAAAACGTTTAAAGAACATTGAAATATCTTCGTAGTACATGTTTAATTATTCTATCCTTCACGACACTCCCAGTGAAGAATATAGATTATTTAAATGAAGTTAAAGTTTTATCTGTATAATTTAACAAACATATTTTGCTGCATTTCACCTTAAAAATGATATCGTCATCATATGTAAATACGCGCTTTATAAAGTGGCTCAGGTTGTGCAATATTATAACTATAGTGCAAGTTTACAGTGGGGTGATTGTACTTATAAGTACAAACCGTTCTACAAGAAGCACTTGATTGAGTGCCTTTATAGTTCTTGGGATTAAACTGTTTTGAACCGCGAGGTCTGTACAGGAAAGGCTTTAAAACGTTTTGCAGTGGCTGAGACAGCGTGTCCTTGAAGCTGTATATCGATAATTCTCTTTCCGATCAGCTGCTGCTGTGATTCACACTCAGATACAGTGATATAAATACTCTGAGTGGTGCAGTGAGAGTAATATGGAAAAAGATGATCCGCTGTGGCAACTCCTAACGGGAGGAGCTGAAAGAAGAAGAAGAAGAAGAGAGAGTAACAACGCTAAAGCAGTTTTGGCATTTGGAATACTATGGCTGTTCCCTCTACCATTATATTGTTACGAGTTAATTACAATCAGATGCATTACACTAATAAACTGTGTATTTATAAAGCCGCGTCATGAAAATAATGAGTAACCACACAAGAACAGTAGCACTGCTTTGACGCTGGGTGCTACCAGTTTGCAAAACCGAGCAGAGAACTTGCGTGCGACAAGACATGAGGTACCGTGGAAAAGTGCGTGGCTTTACGCCAAGTGTAGGTTTTATACATCGCGATTTGAACGTGGAAAAGTTCTTACGCAACATTTCTGTGCGTACGCACCGTTTATACATGAGGCCCCTGGTGGCCTGTTGACTTTTGTAAACTGGTGGGGCTCACCACTCTCAAGGCCAAGGGTGCTTTGCCAGTTTACTTTATCCCTGCCAGGCTCAATCAGCAGAGAGAAGAGAAAAAATTAGCATATACTGAGGGAACGAATTGAAAGCAATTAACAAAACCAAAAGAATAGATGGAAAGAAAACAATTAACTAACAAAAAGGAACAACTAAAAAAATAATTAACGAATATAAACAAGGGGATGGGCACCTGACACATGTAAATCAATTTATAAATATAAAAAATGCCTGAAAGATACAAAATGATGAAAAATGTACCAAGGGTAATGGTTTCAAAGGGTCATTACACTGTATTGTCAAATGTACAAAGTACAGTGAAATGTGAAAGTATCCAGCCCTGTTAGATTTTTCCATATTTTACTGTTACAGCGTGGAAACTTGTATTTACCATACGTACCGTATACGCACTTAGCAGTTCTAACTATGACATTTCCCTAATTACAGGCTATTGGAGCATTAATTAGGCGTTGTGGTATCATAGGTATGACTGTTTAGCAACCATAGGTAAAACAGGCTAGTCTGGAAAAAAATAAAGAAAAAGCAACCACCATTGCTCTTGTTCCTAAATGTTGTTCTCAGATGACAGTGGCTTCCTGTCTTGGGAGGTATTTAACTCTTTCAGGGCTGATGTCGACTTTTGTCAAAATTCAGGAGTAGAGGACGGTAATCAGATGTAAACTGCAACGAAACTCACCCTTACGTTTTAGTTCAACTCTCTTTGCTAGAAGGAAAATTACACAGCTTTGTTGATTGAACCTCAATTCCCTACACGTGCCTGAGTAGCGAAGAACAAACAACCTCTAAAATGGCGCCGACATCTGGCGAGAGATCAAAGCAAATGTGCAAAGCAAAATACTCCATGGATGTTTTACATAATTTCAGTGAACAAGACTCTGACTTGTCGGACTCCGAGTTTGATACAAGTGACCTGGGGCCTCATGTATAACGCCATGCGTAGAACTCGCACTATAACATGACGTAAGCACAAAAGCCGAAATGTGCTTATGCACAGAAAAATCCAGATGCAGGAATCTGTGCGGACTCAAACTTCCACGTCCTTCCGCTACATAAATCCCGATCAGCGTGAAAACTAACGCTCGTGCACGCGCTTTATGTAACGCCCCAACTCCTCCCAGAATTACGCCTCTTTGAATATGCAAATGAATATAAATCGCCCTTAAGCTCAGCCTTCTGTGAAAAGACAATTGGAAAAGCACGTGGAAAATATAAGAATTTCAGCGAATACCAAGTGGAGGCAAAGGAAAAACATACTATTTGTTCAAATAAACCGTGGTATAATCAACAAAAGGAAGTTGATCGAGTGACATAGCGTGTTGGAGAAACTTGAAAGCTCACATTCACAAAATCGCACAGTGCCGGAAATAAAAAAGAAGTCGCATATCAAAGTCGCCGTGAAAAGGCGAGTTGTAGCCCACTGTCTGAGTGTCATATGAAAGCTTATTAGGGTACAGAGAAAAAAGCCACACGGTGGGGAAAAAGCACGAAATGTCAACTTCAATCTCGACATTTCCACTTTAATCACGTAGTTTATTTTGTCATTAAAGTAGAACATCATAAACTTCATCTTAAAATCGTTTAATTAACCAGTTTCTCAAATCACATCGTAATTAAAGTAGCACGTTAAATGCTTTGTTTTGTATTTGATCTTCTACTGTATGTGATCTCTGTGTGTGAATCACTACTTGCTTCTTAAACCGGCTCTCTTCCTCCAACTGGACACAGAATCAATTACATTCGTGATATTACAGCTCTCTGAATAACTAAAATACTGAGATGTATACGTGATATCATTTTCATGATGATAGGAGTTAAAGCACGTTATTAAACATGAGTTTCACTTCGATGAAATAATTTATTGCAGCAGTACAATCAGGGGCGGCTCTAAGCTTGTGGTGGCACTGGGCAGAGGAAGAATCGGTGCCTCCTTCGCCCGCCAATGTCAGTATAGTAGCTTATGCACGGCGGATGGCCATGTCTGTTGCAGACACTGCATAGCCGCCTCGTGCTCATGACACAAGCATTTAACTTTTGCAGAAATTTGTCGCTGCGTTTTTAGCTGTGTTGTTATTTTCTCCTTCTGTTTTATATTCAACTAGCAAAATACCCGCGCTTCGCAGCGAAGAAGTAATGTGTTAAAGAAGCAATTAAAAGAAAAGGAAACATTTTGAAAATAACGTAACCTGATTGTCAATGTAATTGTTTTGTCACTGTTGTGAGTGATGAGTGTTGTTGTCATATATATATATATATATATATATATATATATATATTTACACACACACTCAAACATATATATATATATATACATATCTATACATATACACATATATACATACATATATATCTACATATATACATACATACACACACATATATACACACAAATACATATACATACATATCTACATATATACACACACAGCTATTTCGTATCAGTGCAATACGCTGTTTGTTAAAACGGTTGACTCCCGCTCTTACGTGCAATAACAAATCAAATCATTCAGTTGTCTTTGCTCATATGTCATTTTAGAGCTGGACGCCTGGCATCTTTTTGGCCACAAGTTCGTTTCTGTTTGGTGTGAGGTTCTGTGTTGTGGAGATTCTCAGGATGGATTGCAGGTGCTCATCAGTGAGGCGACTCCTGTGTGCTGTTTTGTTAGTCTTTATCACTGAGAAGAGCTTCTCACACAGATATGTGCTACCAAACATATACAAGGTTCGAGCCGCATGTAGACAGACTTTTTTTGTTCTTCAAAGTCACCAAAGCGCTGTGCAAACTCAGTGCGCAATAACTCTAGCTTCAGCGAAGCGCTGCATTATGGGATCTGTAGTTTATTGTGTTACCAGCGCTTCATATACCCGGCTTTAATAACAATAATACAGTATATAAAATGATCTCGGGCGGATATAATTACACGCCGGTCCGGATGTGGCCCTGCGGACCTTGAGTTTGAGACATATGGACTAAATAGAACTTGAAAAGATATATTTTTCAAATGTGATTACGCAATTCAGATAGAGTTGACGCGCACTACAGCCTGCATGCCTCAATAAGTCATCCTCCCCTCGCTCTTACTTTTTTACCGTTCATCTAATGAATACACTGAGTATGGCTTTACCAAAACAATCATTGATGGCGAATAAAGTATCCATTATTCGAGTATGTAGATCGGGTTATATATATACATATATATATACCCGCGTGATCAGCGAGAAGTAGTGTGTTAAAAAGCTAGAAAAGAAAAGGGAACATTTTAAAAATAACGTAACATGACTGTCAATATACAGTATTTGTTTTGTGAGTGTTACTGGGTGTTGCTGTCATCAAGGATTTGATTATCATTATTTCGTTCAATCAGGTTCATATTTGTAGGATGTGTTGTGTTCAAGTTACATTCCGTGTTTGTCAATCGTTGTAAAGATGACAGGTTTCATTCATCGATTCGTTTCTTACTGCATCAATAAACAGCTCGTCTTCTTCTTTATCTGAGACCTGACACACTGCATGCACGGGTTTTTTACACTGTCTTCCTTTAGCGGGACATTGACTTTTTCCACCGTGTGCTTTGTTTCCACAGTAGCTGCATTTATGAATATGCTTATCAGGCGCTTCATATTTTTGCTGCCTTTTCAATTGTGTAATTCGGTTTTGTTCAGCTCTTTGGAACTGTTGCTTTTATCTGTGCACCGCGCCAGTTCACGTGAGCCGCTCGGTGTACATGCATCGAAGGTTCCCAGCTGTGCTGGTGCCATCTCGTGCTATGTCCATAGCTTTATTTAATGTTACCTTAGTCCTGGCACTTAAAACTTTCTCTCGCAGTTTCGCTGAGTTTGTGTCAAACACCACCCTGACCATCTCATCTTCCTCTCCATAAGCACAGTCCTTCACCCGTGAATATTTACCCGTGGCAGTTTGCTATTGGATTGCCGCTGACGGATGGCCTTATATGGGCAGGGACTAAATTACAAACGCCAGCGGCAGCCTGTCTATGAACTTAATTTAAAGTGTAGGTTTACATCGTGCTTTGTTTCAGTAGCAGAACTCATGAATATGGTTGTATATGTCACTCGCTTCTTATTGTTTCGCTGCCTTCTCAATTATATAATGCATGTTTTCTTCAGTGCTTTTTGAGGTCTTCCTGGTTTTCTATGTACTGCGTGATTACGTGGGAGGCGTGATGATGTCACACGAAACTCCGCCCCCACGGCGTTGAAGCTCATCTCCATTACAGTAAATGGAGAAAAACTGCTTCCAGTTATGACCATTACGCGTAGAATTTCGATATAAAACCTGCCCAACTTTTGTAAGGAAGCTGTAAGGAATGAACCTGCCAAATTTCAGCCTTCCACCCACACGGGAAGTTGGAGAATTAGTGATGAGTCAGTGAGTGAGTGAGTCAGTGAGTGAGTGAGGGCTTTGCCTTTTATTAGTATAGATATATATTGGCGTAGCCGCCACTGCAGTCAGTGCTTTTCTTTCCCCAAATACCCAATCAGAATTGGGGAGCGACGATTCTTCAAAACGTTTAAGGAACATTGAAATGTCTTCGTAGTACATGTTTAATTATTCCATCCTTTACGACACTCCCAGTGAAGAATATAGATTATTTAAATGAAGTTAAAGTTTTATCTGTATAATATAATAAACATATTTTGCTGCATTTCATCTTAAAAATATCATCATCATATGTAAATACGTGCTTTATAAAGTGGCTCAGGTTGTGTGATATTATAACTGTAGTGCAAGTTTACAGTGAGGTGATCTATACTAATAAAAGGCAAAGCCCTCACTCACTCACTCATCACTAATTCTCCAACTTCCCGTGTAGGTAGAAGGCTGAAATTTGGCAGGCGTATTCCTTACAGCTTACTTCCAAAAGTTAAGCAGGTTTCATTTCGAAATTCTACACGTAACGGTCATAACGGTTGACAACGTCCACCATGTTGAACTTTCTTATTTATGGCCCCATCTTCACGAAATTTGGTAGGCGGCTTCCCTGAGCTAACCGAAACCGATGTACATACTTATTTCGATGGTATGACGGCACTGTCAGCCGCCATATTGAACTTTCCAGCGTCACTACTTTTCCAACTTCCCGTGTAGGTAGAAGGCTGACCACATCTTCACGAAATTTGGTAGGTGGCTTCCCTGCGCTAACCAAAACCGATGTACGTACTTATTTCGGTGGTATAATGCCACTGTTGGTTGCCATATTGAATTTTCCAACGTCACTAATTCTCCAACTTCCAGTGTAGGTAGAAGGCTGAAATTTGGCAGGCTCATTCCTTACAGCTTATTTACAAAAGTTAAGTAGGTTTCATTTCAAAATTCTATGCGTAACGGTCAACAACGTCCACCATGTTCAACTTTCTTATTCATGGCACCATCTTCACGAAATTTGTTAGGCGGCTTCCCTGCGCTAACCGAAACCAATGTACGTGCTTATTTCGGTGGTATGATGCCACTGCCATATTGAACTTTCCAACGGTCTTTGTTACTTATGGGCCCATCTTCAAGAAATTTGGTACGCGGGTTCCCAACGCTAACTGAATCCTACTTACGTACATATATACGCCCATAGCCTGCAGCTCGGTCACCGTGTGAGGCGGCATTGGGTCCCCCATCCCAACGCCTCCCACATTGTTGGCTGGCTGCCTGCCTATATAAGGCTGTCCATCGCTCCAGTCTCTACATTCCCTTCCTTGCTTCGCCACGGGATTCACGTCTTCCTGCTGATAACTACAGCCTTTTTATTTAATCCATGGCTTCTCCACTGTTTTATTGTTCATTTATTACAATTATAGTTATTGTGTAGGTATTTTAGACTTACTTTACATTGTTCAGGTACCCATTTCCTTTATCATTCCAACCGTACCCCATTAACATGTCTATCGAGGTGATCACCATTGATCAAAGAACTGTCACTTACCGAGTGGTTTCCATGCCCGGAGATGGCACCTGCCTTTTCCATTCTCTTTGTTACATATTGCACGGCCATATCAGGCTCACTCTTGATATCCGGAGGAACATTGTGTCTTATGTATTGAATGACTAGGACAGGTTCAAGGTGTGGACTGATGACGGTACAGGAGATAATTATACTACACAGGAGCACTAGAAGAGTGAAATGCTTAAGCTCTTCACCTATGCATCTGCATGTCAATTGTTGGCTGCCGCTGAATTGTTCGGTTGTCGCTTTCAAGTGTACCGAAATGGCCAAATATTTTACACCTTTCGACAACCGCCAATGCCTCTTAAACATCTTAGATTGACAGGTGATGATTTCAGTAGTGGACACTTTGATGTTTATGAATGTTTAAACTCTCAAAAGCTGTATGTGATTTTATCGATGAAACCGGTTATATACTTACAACGCTTGACAGATGCCGAATGTCTCTTCAACACAAGTCCTACAAATACTGTTATAATTGACAGAAACAATGAAACTCAAACTGATTATGACAGCAGCAATCCAAGCTGTGAGATTTGAGACAAGATTACTTTTCACATGGCCAACTGTACGTAGCATGCTTAAGAGTAAGCTCAGCGCACAGCTTGGTCATATTACAACCGGAGGGCCGAACTGACAATGTGGTATACAAAGAGATCCTTAACAAATAATTATTGGTATATTTTCCCTCAGTTTAAAAACGTTTAATTTTCTTCTTAATAAAAATTTTAAGGCAGTACTTCACCGCTGCGAATCGCGGGTATTTTGCTAGTTGTACTTATAAGTACAAACAGTTCTACAAGGAGCAATTGATTGAGTGCGTTTATAGTTCTTGGGATGAAACTGTTTCTGAACCGCGAGGTCCGTACAGGAAAGGCTTTAAAACATTTTGCAGTGGCTGAGACAGCGTGTCCTTGAAGCTGTATACCGATAATTCCCTTTCCGATCAGCTGCTGCTGTAATTCACACTCAGATACAGTGATATAAATACTCTGAGTGGTGCAGTGAGAGAAATATTGAAAAAGATGATCCGCTGTGGCAACTCCTAACAAGAGGAGCTGAAAGAAGAAGGTGCAGTGAGAGTAACAACGCTAAAGCAGTTATGGTATTTGATAAACTATGGCTGTTCCCTGGATCATTATATCGTTACAAGTTAATTACAATCAGATGCGTTACACTAATAAACAATATGCGGTTAGTTTCAGTGTATTTATAAAGCCGCATCAGGAAAATAATGAGTAACCACACAGGAACAGTAGCACTGCTTTGACGCTGGGTGCCGCCAGTCTGCAAAACCGAGCGGAGAACTTGCATATGACAAGGTATGAGGTACTGTGGAAAAGTGCGTGGCTTTATGCCAAGTGTAGGTTTTATACATCGCAATTTGAACATGGAAAAGTTCTTTGCAACATTTCTGTGCGTACGCACCGTTTATACATGAGGCCCCCGGAGATGGTTATCAAAAACGATAGTGAGGTACCAGCATCATCTGATCATGGTGCTGAACACTTTTGTGTAGCTGATGCGCCTACAAGAGCGTTTGCCTGGGAGGACCACCACTTATGATGACAACAGGTACAAACCAGATTGCGTCACACTGAGACCACCACCACCCATCTGCTGTGTGAAAGCCAGGCAGCTGGCCCACCGTGCATTCCTGCTGACCATCGAGGTGCCCCCACGCAGCCACTGCCACCAGAAATGCCGAACATGCGCCCACTGCACATAGAAACAGATGTTTTATGTTGGCTTATGTGTGAAACCATTGCTTTGTGTGCTTTTCAGAAAACTGAGTTTTTTTGGAAAAAATATTCAGCCCTCAAAGAGTTAAAGTGATGGAATGAAATAGGCAGGGCCAGAGGCAACACCACTGGTCTTCATCTTCGGCTCTGTGGGCAGAAGAAGAAAAGAACTGGACAAGTGGGCATGTTATATCTAAATCCTTCGCCCATGTACTGTTCAAATGAGGCCTTGAAAGAGATGTACTATAACCACTTACTTATATGACGCCAGATAATCTAATTTAGCAATAGAGAAGGTTCATCTTAGAATGGTGTCTTTAACTGCATTCACAGAAGGGGGCTCGGCTCTATCAATGACTTTTTAATATTACATAGACTCACCCAAGCAACCAAACGTGTATGCGTTTGGGATGTAGGAGGAAACCAAGTCACCCCGAGAAGCTCAACCTGCCAGGGAAAGGACTGTCAAATTTAAACACTCTCCGTACTATTTTTTTTTATACCGATGTCATAAATTGTATATTCAAGAGTAAAATGTAATCTCTCCATTCTTTTTATGTTGTTTTAAATGTGTACTACTGTGAGTATTAGTATAATCTGCACACATTCCATTTCATTCCAAGGACATTCGCCCAATAATGACGGCATTTCTTTTATTTAACCAGAATCAAATAAAGATAAAATTCTAAGTAACACATTTCATAGCTCACTCAATAATTCCATCTTTCCATCCATTCCATGTGAACTTGCTTATCCAAGGCAGGCACAGTCCCTGGACAGTGCGCCAGTCCATCACTGGGTGAACACACACACACACACACAGCCCACACACGTCAGGGCCAATTTAGCATTGCCAATCCAGCTAACTTACATGTTTTTGCAGTGGACTATGAGAGGTTAACGCACATTAATGGTAAAACAGTTCAAACAATTTTTAAACAAACGTCTAGTTCTTTTATTTCATATATATGTTTTTGTTATCCATTTTATACTGATTTTGAGACTAGAGTCTATTAAATGTTGGCCTGCTCTATGTTCCTAAACTAAGCAAGATGCAAACCGGAGGAGCAGCATTTTGTGTTGAAGTTCCTAAGGGCTGAACCATTTAATGAAGAGAGTGATGTGAACACAGAGCAAATTTTAGGCAGGTAGTGTGGTGCAGTGGTTAAGGCTTTGAACTTCAGCACCTGTAGTTGTGGGTTCAAACCCCACTACTGACATTGAGTGACCCTAAGCTAGTCACTTGACCTGCCTGTGCTCCAAAAACCAAAGGTATCATAAATAATGTGTTGCATTGGATAAAGATATCAAGCAAATGTAAGTTGTATACACTTTTTATTTAGGAATGTTGATCAATCCTATAAGTCGGTCACAACATGCAAGGGCCCCTGGTTCCTACTTTGCTTGTACAGCTTGCTGCTGAGATAGGCTTCAGTCCTGGCACCTGTGCAAATGGATGAATGTAAAATCTGTATGTAATGTGACGAATTAACCAGTCCACCTGACTAAATGGCCCTTCAGGTTTCCTTTTTCTTTAGTATTAAACGCTGGCGTTCACAGTCTTAAATGATCATCACTTAAGTTTCTCCCTGGCATCATGCCATTGTACTGCAACAAATACGGTGACGTAAAAGACAGGCGGACAGACGACACACAGCGAGACACCAGGCAGGTGTGAGCCTTCAGATAGTCGGGCACAGAACAAAAAACGGGCACATTGTTCAATTCTACAGTGCCAAAGTTCCCCGCTGTTAGGGACCACAGGGAACACCGCCGAAAAACAACAAATAGGGTGGTAAACACCAAGACAAGTCGCGCCTCACCTCGGGATGATCGTCAGCCGTTCTCCGGTCGTGCATCTGCCACTTCTTTAGGAGGCCTTTCTCCACACGTGAATCGTCAAGGCCCCCGACGCCTCGTCCGCCACAATTCAGGCCCCTCACTCTGACCACTCAACATCGTTAACTCCGAGCGCTTGACCCTTATTGGGTTCCTGTTTACGTACCTTATGCTACGGGGCTCCTGGCCCCTGGATAGCGCTCCGTATGAAGCCGATGAAGACACCACGGGGGGCTCCTAGAGAGTTTGCTGTCAGTCAGGCGGCTCCGCTTCGTGTCTGTGCTGTTCCCCCCACAGTAATAGTGCACGTACAGTACTTGACCCTGGGCGATTTGAAAGTGCTGCGTGCTACTGAACATTTCGCGCTTCTGCCACCTGGAAAAAAAATCTCACAAAGGTTATAAAAAACTTTGCCATTATGGATAGTAACATTTGCTCTTTAACAAAATTACTTTGCGAAACATGGTATCCAATTGGCCCAATGTGCCTACTTGGGCTGTGGTCCACTAAACGTCGACTTTTTCCAAGAACTTTGAAAACTTTCGAGTGCCTCTCCAGTGCCACATTTTAAATCGTAAGTTAGTTTAGCTAAATTTATTTCTGTGAGAAAATGTCAATGGAATTGTGTTTTTGTCATTTGCTTGCACCGAGTGCTCGAGTAAGTGAAGTGTTACCGTGCAAATATCAAGGCTGCTGGCTCATTCTGCTACCTCTCACTGCAAACCGTATAACCAGCTTGCGCCCCAGTTGTGAAAAATATAAATGATTACTCAAAAGCTAGCCCGGTAAGAAGGTGCTGCAAAAATGATCTGATGTGCGCATTAATTGTAATGGTTAAGAGGACCACATTTTTCAATTAATTCATTTTCCAGTTTTATTATTATTTTCCTTTTATTCGATTTGTTTACTTGTGTAAATTTATATTGGCCTGCCTTTACTGTATGAAATGTGACGCACTAAGGAATTCTTAATAAATAAAAAGAACATTTCAGCTGAGGGACCACCCTCAGGCGTGTCACAGTCGCCCCTACTTATCTGAAGTCCGTGGTGCGATCGAGAACTACAAGATCCATGATTCATTGCGACTCGGACCCTGTCGTTGATTGGCTCAACGTCCCAATACGACGTAATACGTAACGACAAGCAGGCAGCCTTGACTAGGTATCATCATTACCTCTAGAAATTCAGCACTGCGGGAGTTTTTCAGTTTATTGCACCTGCTCTTGGAACAAAACTAAGTTTGTGGCCGGATGAGTTTTTCCTTTTTGCTGTTTTATCAATACACAGACGGAGACTGTCCATGCGAAGTCTAACAGTGCTGCTGTGCCCGTGTCTTGTCGCGGTAGTGGTGCATTTCTGGATGGTGATAAACCGGACGGCTTCATTCTTGGATTTCCTTTACGCAGGTACGTTGTTCCCGCGCCGGCACTAGTTGTGGACTCTGCCTCACGGGAGTGTGGCGGACAGTTTGCCTCTCGTTCCTTTAAGATCTGGGCACTGTTGCCCGTCTTCACTTCGACCTTGAGCGCTCATGCCCGTATCGTATTACTTAAAGCCACAGTGACACCAGCGTCTTGAGTAGCGGCGCCTGCTTTCTGGTTTCTCTGGGCACCCGCATTTCATCTGCTCACTGGTTTGTAGAGAATCGGTTACGCTGTTGGAGGAGTTCCGTCCTGGTCTACTTTGACAGTCCTACCTCCCGAATTCGCAGTTCAGCCTTATATAAAGGTGGGAAACCTGAATGGGTTTGCGGGGTTCAGCTGTTAGTAACTTCAGTGACCAGGCAAAATCTAGTAAAACTTCCAAAATCGGTTAATAATATCGCATTCCACTCCCTAAAATAAAAAAAAAAATCAACTTACACTTGAATCATTGTAAATCTTCATTTAATTCATATCCATTAATAAAGTTGTTTTTACTGGTGTTCTTACATTTTGAATAACACATGGTCTGTGTTTACTTTTATTAACAGTAGTAGAATCGCATTTCAAATCTGTTCATTAGAAGCTCCTTCTTTGCACAGTGCAGGGCAGTGCCTAGAGCTAGCTACATGACGCCTTATTTCTAATTCTAAGTTATTTATTATATATTTGTATAATGTTAATATAATACTGTTATTTCACATTGATATTAATAGAGTTGGGTGTTTACTATTTATTTGTCTCTTTATATTCTTTTATTGTAGAGTCTTGAAGTTCAGCAGTTAAACATTTCAATATGTACTGTATTTGAACTTGTTTTATAAGAGAGCTGAGATAATCATCAAATCAAAATGTCACATAGTAACTGTATGTGACACATTAATTTGATAATTATGTCTGCTTTCTTATACAATAAGAGGCATGCATAGAACACAACTTTTTGTTCTAGTGAAGTTTCAAATTCTCCTTGTGTCCAAGAGGGTTTTCCACCACGTTTCATGCCACATCCCTAAGAATGTGCGTGTTATACTGGGCATACATTACAGCAGGGGACCTCAGTTATGATCCTGAATGGCCTTAGTTTTCTCTCCAACAAGTTTCCTAATTAGAAGATAGTCCTTGCTGATAATGAAACATTGTATTTAACTGTATGGTCTCTTAGTGCTTTTATTCATCCAAGACAAATTTTTATTACTCTGTAGAATACCCAAGTGGTTTGTGGGCCAGAACAGATTTTCACTTCATGGTTCTTCCCTTTTCTCTCATTTATTTTTAAACCTTTTATTATCACTGATACTTCATGATGCACATACAGACTATTAAGTGGAACCAATTTAACAGGAGAGTTGATGATTTCTTTTTTATTTGCATCTTGTTACTAACTGTTGGCTGGTTAAGAAAACCAGAAACAATTAAAATAAGATGAAGCAGCAAATAAATGAGTCCTAAGACAGGAATTGGTTGAAGTGAAACCTGCAGCCACTGTTGCTCTCCAGGACTGACTGTGACTGAGAACCCCGGCCTTACAAGGATAACTGGCCCAACTCGGCTCTCATTTGTAAATAAAACGTGCCCTGATTTCAGGCCGCTCTTAAAAGTTATCCTTTAATATGAGGTAACATAGAGATACATCTTAACCGCAGTGATTAAATGACAAGGCAGTAGGAGCCACCGACTTCAAATTGTAAATATTAAAAATCTTCAGTATTTATGACTCCAAGTCCTGTAGTAAGCAGAGAGGGGTTGGGCTCGGATTTAATTTTGTATGCAGTTTGTCTTGAAATTATATGTGAAAAGCTGATCACCATTAAGAGAGGAGCAGAAGACAGGCCTGTGAAGAGAGAGCCTATTTCTGCAGAGCAACATTAACGTTCGTCATTTCAGTTTTACAATACAAAATAACTTGCAAGCTATTGCAGCAAAGTGATCTTGACTGTTGTCTGCCATGTTTGTTTTGAGTGTGCATTTGTTCAGAATGAATTCCATGAGATTCCAGGTTTGAAGAGTTGTAACTGTCCTAATTATGAGTGTAAATCTGTTAATACAAGTTAAAAAAAAATCTACTCCATTCCTTGCTATTGTTGGTTAACTGGCGATTCCAGACTGGCCCTTTGTGAATGGCCGCGTACGCTTGTGAGCCCTTGGGCAGTACACCCTGTCCCACGTTCCTTCCGGCTTTGCCCGTGGTGCTGCAGTGATAGGCTTCTGTCCCACATGAACCCAGGTTATGTAGATTTGAGTATGCTTTACTCCACTGGAACAAGAAGTTCTTACAAACTTTGTTTTGGTTCCTCGTCCTTTCTAATTGTGTTACTTTAAAGCCACATTTCTACCCTTAATTTTGTAACCTATCTACTTCCATCATTCCAGGGCCTTTGTGTTTTCTGAAGCACTGATCATTTTATGAGCTTTTTTATATTTGTTATTCTTGCAAAATACAAGTGTCACTAGAGTTGTTTTTCCACTAGAAACCTCAACCAAAGTCTGGTTCCTGGTTTGCTTCCATTTGTTTTTTTTTTCTCTAAAAGGTTTTGAAACCATATGTGAAATGTCTTGGCACCGTTGATTCTTTTCTGTGTGTGGATCGAGTGCCACCCTGGTAATGTTTCAGCAAAGGAGTGGTCACTCATGGAGATTACAAGCCTGTATAAGCAGTTCACCTCATCGTAAGTTCAGGAAAATCACGGTTATGTTAGAGAATGTTGTCCAACTCCATGAAATGCATTGAAGTCAATGAACAAGAAGGAGCTGAACTAGTTTTGAGGGACTTGTGATAGTGTAATGGTATTTTAAGTGTCGCTGAGGGCTAGGGCAGTGTCTGCCAACTGTGCTGGAGTGATTATTGGGGCTTAAAAATGTAACCTGAACTGTGATGCAGCAATGTTAACCACTGCACCATCATGCAAAAAACAACAACAAAATATGTTGACAGAATTATAACCACAAACAAAATACAACAAATGGCCACAGACTAGCAATAAAAACTAGATTTATCATTGTGCTCACAAACTTGGGCCACACATTTTCTTTGAAGCCAGGGAATTTCCAAATTGACAAGGTTGATTTCTTTTTTCACTAATTTGTCCATCTGGACTTTTCTGTTCATTAACGTACTTTCATACTTTATTAGTTTGTGGATGTTAACAACGGGGACACTCTGTGGCCAAAATGAAAATTACAGGAACTGCAGAATAGTCATGTTGATTTCTCAATTTAAAATTGATGATGCCCTGACAATTGTATCTTTAATCGGCAATATGTATAGAGACAGTTGATCAAACATCTTCTGATCTCAAATCTGGATTGGCTTTGTACTCCAAGCATAAAATCACAAAACAGTTTAAAAATTCCCAAGTGGCTTTTTCTCTTATCATAAGCACATAATTATGTCATTTAATTTTTGTGATCCTGGAAAACGGGTTGTGCCATCATATACAGAAAATGTTTTATTAGTTGTGTTTTATAGTTTTTTGATAAGTATATTGATCACCAAAGCTGTCATGTATGTTGTAGAGCTGTTAGATTTTGCTAACTCCCAAAAGAAGCCACCAGAGTGATGTCCAGGTACAGTCTGGTACAGTACTGCTTTCTCTTTCCATTAATTTATATAAATGCATTGATATGTGAGTAAAAATAAAAAAAACTTTGTGACAGAAATATACCATAAAATCTGTCTTTGTAAGTGTAAATTTAAATTTACATGTAGTTTTGCAGGTGCTTTTAACCAAAGTGGCTGAAATTTGAAGTAATTAGTGTCATAAGCAGGAAGAGCACCATTATAAGTGAGCAGCAGTCAGGCATTGTGATAATTGCATAGAGAAGCAATTAAGTGGAGAAATGAACTCCTATTTAAAAAAAGAAAAAAAAAAGTCGACGTCATTATCTCTTCAACCACAACATGACAGTGGTGCAGATCAGCCAGGTGTCGGGCCTTGTTGCTGACTTGGTCCTCCCTCAGTACAGTCTGAAGTGGTGAACTCTTAAGAGTCTGAGTGACCGGCACCACCTGACCTAATACAAGCCTTGGAGTGTGACTGGCCGGCTCCTTAGCCTCTACGGTGTTTGTCAAGTCGTGGAGCTGTCAGAAAAGGACCCTGTTGCTCATGGTATGACATCCTGGTCTGCCAATGTCGGTTCTTCTCATGTTGCAGCTGGGTGAAGGCGTTCTACAAATTCTTTCCTAAAGTTCTAATCGTAATTGTCTCTCTGGTTACACCAGTATGATTATTTTTATCTATATCATTTGGTAGAGTATGATCCCTGTAATAATGACTATAATCATATTTTTTCTCTTCTAAATTATGATATGATGACTCCAGCATTATTTTCACAGGTTTAATAACACCACAATGGGTGTGAAAACTCTTGAGTATGCCTCATTGCAGTTATTTTTCTTTAATTTTTAAGCCATTTAAATTGTTGTTGGAGGTGTAGAAACTTTTGCTAGCTGTCTAAAGTGAGCTTGCTATATTAGATAGAAGCTGTAGATAAAAAAGATGTAATTTAAGCCAAAGGGTATAAAATGATGTGACAAGGCTAAAACTGTCTTTGTACGCCTCACAGGTCTCATGGGTGCTTCACAGTTTAATTCAAATTGTGGCTTAATATTTGTGCTATTTTTGTTTACAGTAATCCCTCCTCGATCGCGGGGGTTGCGTTCCAGACCCCCCCGCGATAGGTGAAAATCCGCGAAGTGGAAACCATATGTTTGTATGGTTATTTTTATATATTTTAAGCCCTTATAAACTCTCCCACACTGTTTATAAATATTCCCCGCAGAGTTATACAGCATAATCCCTTTGTATTCTCTTAGATATTAGGTAAGATTCATTGAAATTATGTATATAAACACACTGTTTATATACAGTAACCCCTAAATATTATTTTAAAGATATTGAGTGTCTCCGATATCACATGTTACATCCATTACGATAGACAGGCCACCAGCAATAAATACGTACACAATGCAACAAAAATAGTATACAGTAAATGTGTGTGTACAGTGACACTAAACGTACGTACATGTACTAAGTACTGTAAGTAGAAAATTAATTATGGTTACTCACCAACAATGACACGATGACTTGTCCGATAACAATGAGTTTTATTTTACTGCACAACAAAGGAGAGCATTACAGCCCTTAAAGGAGCCACTTCAGGCGATTGTGTAGCACTGCCGTTGTTCTTCTTCTGGCAGTCTTCAATGCAAATCCCTAAAGCAGATTCCATCCAGACTACTGCCTTATTACATCCACTTACAACTCGTTTTGCACCCTGGTTAAAAGGACACTGCGGCCGTAGATCTTATATTCCTTTCCTACTTTTTTAAATAAAAAGAATCGTAGCCTTCAACAAATCCAAAACGTTTACCTTTTCGGCAATCGTTAACATCTTCCGTTTGCACTTGGGCACGGCCCCTGAAGCAGTAGCAGATCGTTTTGGAGCCATAATGAAGGGCTTGACTATGCACAAAGATAAACACAAAAGAGCACAAAAGTTAACTCTTTACACAGCGAAACACGTTGATGCTGAATGAGCGAGACGAGACTTCCTGGTTAACACTGTATTCAGCAAGCAGGAACTTAACTGCGTGCTCTGATTGGTTAGCTTCTCAGTGAGGAGAACTTAACTGCGTGCTCTGATTGGTTAGCTTCTCAGTCATCCGCCAATAGTGTCCCTTGTATGAAATCAACTGGGCAAACCAACTGAGGAAGCATGTACAGGAAGTAAAAAGACACATTGTCCGCAGAACCCGCATAGCAGCGAAAAATCCGCGTTATATATTTAGTTATGCTTTCATATAAAATCCGCGATAGAGCGAAACCGTGAAAGTCGAAGCGCGATATAGCGATGGATTACTGTATTTGTTTAATAAAATTGACATTTTGTGATGAAACTGTTCTTGCTGTGCCATGATAAACAGGAATATAATAAAACTGCAGAACATCATTTTACATGATATAATAGAAAAAATTAAACTAGCTTACGTGATGTACTACTTACTCCTGTTTTTATAGTGCTTTCCTGAAACCTTGTGCAAAATTCCATGAGGAAAAGCTCCAGTATTAATACATTTGCATAAATATTTGCTAAAATCTACATTCTGTTCAATTCCATACAGTAAGGACTTTGCTCTGCTAATCCATGTAACTTGAGGATTTCTGCAAATTTAATAAACAGGTGCTACTCTTAAAATAACCTAATCCACCTTAATAAAAGGACGTGTCTGTGTGTATATCGCCGTTATATGCCATTTGGTATGGGATACGCCATCATTTGGATTAAAAAAAAAAAAAGTAATGCATTTCAGTAATACATATGTTACAAATATATTTCAATAGATATTACACTGAAAATGTTAAAGCTGAATATGCTGAGGTCTATGTTGATTACTTATAGATATTGCAGTGGGTAGTACAGCTAGTTTGAAAATAAATTCTCTTATCAAAGTAAAAATCAAGGGTGAGGTAAATTGTACTCCTTTATGTTTGCAAAATTAAACAAATGTGTTTAATTGTAGGTAGCCGATGTTCTTTGTGGTGATGCTAAGTTTAATAGTGGACATTTGAGTCTGTCAGAAAAGTGACAAACGATAAATAAGAGAAACTACAGTTCTGGAAGCGTGGGTGCATCAGTTTGCCCATCCATCATCAGTGCCCACTTGTTATAGCACAGGAATGAGCTACCCAGCCATTCTCTGACCCCATTTTCATAGTACAAGATCCAATTTTAGAGTGCTACATATTCAATTATATTGAACTAGCCAACCCGCGGCGTACCATACACTGCATAATCAGGCTGGTTTTTTAATGATTTTTAAGCACAGGGAGAAAATTAACATTTGAAAAATCGGAAATGTAATAAATCAGCAAGAAAAGTAACATTGTAACAATGCACGGAACGAACCAACACACAATCGTCTGGGCAGCGCTCAGGCGCGGAGGGTGGAACAGGAGGAGAGGAGAAGGACGTCCACTCCGCTGCCTCCGTCATGCTAGTCTGCTGTTTTCTCGTCCAGTATGCACTGCCTACTCATGTGCCCACCTCCAACTCGTCACTCGAGGAGTCGTCTGTGCACAATCCAGATGCAACTGTGACTCACATAGACTTTTCATTGCTCTGTGCGGTTTTGGCTGCCTTTCTATATATAATCAACCAAGACACCCGACCATGGTGGTAGCAAGGTGGGAGGGCGGTGTGTACAAAGTGCAGGAGCATCTAAGAAGACGCATGTTTGTCGCGGATGCGAATTGCTGTATGTAGCGTGTAAAACAGTTTGCTATGGTGCACGCGGTTGTGCGTTGTAACCGAAAACTCAGTTTTTAAAGACTGGTTACTTCATTGTGTATATGACTGTAGGTGAATGAAAAGATGTAACTCTGGAGAGGGCAACATACAATACAGCGTTTTACACGCTGCATACAGCGATTTACATCCGCGACAAATATGAATCTTCTTAGATGGTGCTGTCGCGTCCACCCACGCTCTCGAAGCACACACACTGCCTGGTCATGTGCCCGCTCGCAAGAGCAACTAACAGAGACTCGCCCACCAACTGTAAGACCATGGGATACCCCTCGCAAAGTGCTGTTGTACACGCCGCATACAGCGATTCACATCTGCGACAAACAAAACTGTTTTACACACAGCATACAGCGATTCACAGCCGCGACATGATTTTTCTTAGACGGTCCTGTCGCGTCCACCCTCGCACTCGAAGCATACACACTGCCTGGTCATGTGCCCGGTCGCAAGAGCAACTGACAGAGACCCGGCCATCGAGTCGAAGACCATGGGAAACCCCTTGGAAACTGTTTTACACGCTGCATACAATGATTCACATCCGTAACAAACAAACTGTTTTACACGCCGCATACAGCAATTTACATCCGTGACAAACATGCCTCCTCTTAGATAGTCCTGCCACGTCGTGTGGTGCCTCTGTGTGAACCGGTCAGGCACAGAGAAGGTCAGCTGCTGAGAGAGCGTCTCGACTGCTGCAGGGCCTGCATTGGTGAAGCAGGTGAGACGGTAATGAAACAGAGGCACAGGGCTTATTGGTTTTTAAAGACTGCTTCCTTCATTGTGTTTTATCCTCAGTTTTAAAGGATTGTTTTAAGGATCCCATGAGATACCCCTAACAAACTGTTTTACACACTGCATATAGCGATTCACTTCCACGAGAAACATGCCTCTATGAACAGTCAACGTGGCTCAGAGCTGCATGTGGACTCTACAACAAACGAACATAAATGATGTTGTTTTTCCTGTGTCGTCGCGTCCGAGTTGGTGGGCATGGTTCTGCGAGTTGTCGTCGTATCCAATGGTCTTAGAGTTGGTTTGACGTGGCTCCTTCCTGCATGCGCCATGGGTGTCTCACTTGTCGGCGGATTAGTGAATCCACGCCGGCTTTCCATGGTTGTCTTGCCTTAGTGAATTATATATATAGATTTCTCTTTTAGGTGACCCACACACGCAGCTCTATTGTGATTTCTATACTAATGAGTGCCTGTTTGTGGGGTATTGGTCTTAAAACAGTATATTTGAATGTACATTGTTTCAGTGCATCTGCAGCTCACTCTTTGGTAGTTTGACTGATCCTGAAAAGAGAATATCAACTGATAAACTGCTTGAGCTTGAAGCACTAAACCTCTTTATAAACAAATCTGTTTAACTTCATCCATTGTTAATGGCTAATAGTCCATTAAGCAGAGAAGGATAACCGCAATATAATTATGTGACTGACATCAGTTAGACAAGATTTGCAGGGTTAGGAAAAGAAAACCAAACGTGAAAAGCATTCCAGCTTATAGAGCAAAGTGGCTTTCAGTGAAGACACCGGGCAAGCATTTTGTATTTTTGGCTGATATGACTCCAGGGTGATGCATAAGATATTATTTATATTGATTTTCAGAAAGCTTTTGATAAGGTGCTTCATGAAGTTAAAAGCAGTGTCCTTTGGGGCTCAGTGCTGGGGCTGCTCCACTTTTTAGCATACGTATATAATCTTGATAACATTTTTAAAATGTGCACAGAAGGAAGAATAAAGGTTACAAATGGTTTTCTGAACATTCACAATAATAAATAAATAAATAAATAAATGTTGTAGTTGACAGTAGCAGTTTGGGATTTTAAAACTTGACTTGATGTCATTTGGGAATAATTAGACAAATAGGATTGACCGAGTGGCCTGTTGTTTTCAGTACTGTTCAGATGTTCTTTGTATGTAAATTGCTTTTGGTTTTTAAATTAATTTCTGTTATTTTTAATTAAAAATGAATAAAATTAATATAATTGGACCATTTAATTTGTGCCCTAATATTAATCTTGTGAACACTCTAAATTAGATTGTGTGTTGTCATGTGTGAATATAATGTTTAAAAAGCTGTTCTGGTTTTATTCCACCAGTTAAAGAACAAGAGTTGCACTCCTATGAAGTACTTGTGGGAATCCTCTCAGCTCGACATCATTATGAGCTCCGAGATGCAATAAGGAGCACATGGCTTGGACACCTGAGGCAGGATCCCCACTGGCAACATCGGTCTGTAATAAGTCTTTATTGATCACTTCTAGGCTGGTGAATGTATTGTGGTACTGCAAGTTTGTGGACATTTCAGTCCATTATAACTAGCAGCCAGGAATTTTGTTGAAGTCTAAGTCATTTGTAATAATGAAATGTTGCTTGAACAAGTAGTTTACTGACAACAAATGACTAATGTAAGATGACCCTTTTGCGTGATATGAAATGAATTTACATATTTAGTATAAATCTGAGAATTCAACCCATTCTTGAATGTTTTGTGATAAAATTGATTATTTTTATAGGAAAATTTCCAAAGGTTTCATTTAGTTTTTTCAGTATCTGTGTATTTATAGTTAAATACTCATGCTCATCATTCTTCAGTTTTTTTAAATATTCTAATAGTAGTCATGAAGCTATAAATAAGCATTCCTACTATAGTCCCGTGTCTGCTGGTTACTTAATACAGTGTGATTATAACAAATTTTCATTTCCTTTTTAATAATACTTCATCTTTGCTTCATTTCATGAAGCAGTAAGGGCATTCAGTAATGCAGTGATGGTAAAGCAATTAAGATAAATAATACCCAGAGTACAATATTTGTCACTTTAAAAGTAGCTGCAGAGAAGCAGTTGAATGTTGTCATGTGGTCCAGTAGTATGTGCGCCTTTGAGGCCAGAGCTGAATTTGGGTAATTAAGACAGCCCTCCCTGGCCACCTCACTTGACAGCAAATAAAATAAAGTAGTGCAGTGAACAGTGAAGGAAGCTGATCAAGTGTGACAGAAGAACACAAGCATTGTAAGGTATTCAAAGAGGTAAAACATCAGTTGCATGTGTATTTATTTGGATTGAGTCGTGTACCTAGTCAGGCTGTGAGGACCTCCATGTGTTGCCTCAATGGCAGTAATCAACATTTTGAAAAGGCTTATGCTATAAATATTATTTGCTGATCATAGCCCACTAAGTACTTCAGTATTAGGCTGACTCTGCAAGTGCTTTAAACTTGCAATTTTGTAATTTTTTTTAATGTTTACTTGTGATCCTTATACTATTATTATTAGTATTATTACTAGGCTGACTCCTTTGTCCTAGGCATGCTACTACATTAAGATACAATTGGTTGCATTTCTTTTTGTCTTTCCAGCTGAAACGCACGCAGATGAAGCGACTTAACCATAGTCACCTTATACACCATTAGTAGCAGGATTTGAAACCACAACTCATAGTTTTTGAAATCCATACTGCCTGCATATATCATTGACAGACTGCCCCATCATCTTCAAGAGAGTATGTAAAGACATCGGGGAGGCCGCAATGGTGTCGCTGTGTGTCTATGAGTTAATGTTCTACATTTTCTTGAGGAAAGGCCTTCTACACCCCTGACAGATGCATTTCAGGAGCTGTTACAAGTTACACAAAAGTAGCTGCTTCATATTTATTTGAACTTCTGCGCTTCAGTTCCTGTGGAGTCTGTGATGATATTCTAGATGTTCAGCATTTATGTGGTGGACTCTATTGACAGTTGAAATTCATTCTACCTGTGGACAACTAACAATGAAACACTAGCCAGAAATTATAGGGAAACGCATGCTTATGAGAAAAATACAATTATGCTTCTTCTGCATGTTTGTTGTTTTCTGGGAAAGAACAGTTGTCAATGTTTACCCATTTTGAAGAGGGTATAATTAAAAAATGGTATTAAGGAATGGCAACACTTTGAATGTTTTCTTATTGAAATGTTAAAGAAAACTGTGTGGCACACACCGAGTCACTGTAGTTAATGGAGTTAGCCACAGTAACATTTTCCAAACTACTGTAGTGAAATTGAGCTACTTGATATATAAACACGTGCCCTATTGGTAATTTTGCATAATATACATATTCTGGTCTTCATTTGCAGGGTGCTTGTAAAGTTTATTATTGGAATACATGGCTGTGATGTCCCTTTGGAGGACAGAGAAGACCCCTATTCATGCAAACTCCTTAATCTTACTGCTCCAGGTAACCATTTTGGGATATTGAGAGGGGCCATTAAAACTACTGTCCGCAATAATAGTGGTTTATTATTATTTTCTTAGATTTTTATTTATTTCAATTAGTGACAGATAACATACCATACAGTCAAGTCGAATTTAACGAATCAAAGCAAATTCAACTCCCACCCAAAAGAAAAAGAGAGGAGACAGCAACCAAAGTTACTCTATAAAAGGAGCAAGAAAAGAAAGGTATGCTTTTCCCCGAAATGGAAGCATATTCTAAAATGTTATTGATTATATCCTACCATATTTTAAAGTTTTGAACATATTCTCTAAGTGAGAATCTGATTTTTCCAATTTCAACTCGTATAGAACATCAGTTACCCACTGACTTAAGAGTGGTGGGATGGGATTCTTTTATTTGAGCAAGATAAGTCTGTGTCCTAGTTTGTTTCTCCTTCTCCACTTTAAGCCCAACTGGATGTACGCCAAACACGGCTGGTAATGGATTAGGAGGGATTGTGACACCAAGGCTGTCTGATAGGCATACAAAGATTTTTGTCCAAACAGTTGTTAATTTGGTGCACACCCAGAACAAGTGGCCCAATGAGGCTGGAGCTAGATTGCAACATATATAGGTTGACTCTTGCTCTGGAAACATTTTGGACAATGTTAAACAAGATAAATGCACTCTATTTTAAGTTTAATAACTGAATGCTTTGCACATATGGAGCTCAAGTGTATTCTGTGCATGGCTGCCCTCTACTTCTTTTCCCATTATACTCTACGGTCTTTGAAAGGAATAGTCTTTAAAATATTTTATAAATTGTAGAGATGCTATCTGAATCTTCAAGACTGATCAATACAAGGTGGAAGGTGAGGAAAATTGGGTAGGTTATGTTTAGCAAAGTCTCTAGCTTGAAGGTAGTGGAGGAATTGAGTTGATGAGAAGTTGTATTTCAAGTGTAATGGTTCATATGATGCAAAGATATTTTCTATGTACAAGTCTGTAAGTGTTTTAATACCAGACATTTACCAGTCATTGAATAGTGCATAATTTTTGAGAGGGGTGAAAATGGTGATTGAAATGTAGAGGTGCAGCAGATAAAAACTTTTCTGTCTTAAAGTGCTAACTACATTGGTTTCATTTTCTGAGAGAATGAAGGGTAATTGGATTATTAGTGTAATGACAGTAGTTTATATTAACTGGGGCATAGAGCAGGGACTATAAAGACATACTGCACAATTTTATTTCTATTGCAGACCAGTCTTGTGGATATTCACCAATTTGTATCAATGTCCAGGTCTTTATAGCTTGTATATTTCGAACCCAGTAATAAAAATGAAAATTGGGTAGTGCCATGCCCCCTTCTGCTTTAGGTCTTTGTAGAGTCGCACTTTGGATGCGGGGATGTTTCGAATTCCAAATAAATAAAGTTATGATTGAGTCTAATATCAAAAAAGTGATGAATAAGAACAGCTTGGGAAGGATGGTCATTTTAACAATGTTGATTCTCCCTGCTAATGCAAGGTGGAGGGTAGACCATCTAGTCACATCTTGTTTAATTTTTTCCATGCAGGCAGCAAAATTTTGTTGAAAAAGAGCTTTAAATTTACTTGTAATATATGCCCCATGATATTTAAACTGATTTGCTAAGATAAATGGGAAGGTGTCTAGTCTGATATTGCATGCTGGAGAATTACTGGAAAAAACATGTTTTATTCAAATTGATTTCAAGTCCAGATGTCTTTTAAAAATCTACTAATATTTTAGGACAGCTGGCACAGAATTTTGTAGATCCAGAATATACAGTAGCATATCCTTTGCATATAGTGATATTTTCTGTTGAAATCCTTTTCTGAAAATCCCCTTTATCTCTTAAGCGTTATGAAAGTGTACAGCCAATGGTTCAATGGTGGTTGTAAAGAGCAAAGGTGATAATGGAGCATCCTTTTCGAGTATCACGTTCTAGTTTAAAGTAACCTGAAATAATGTTGTTAATATGACTTGAGGCATCTGGACTAGTATAAAGTAGTTTGATCCAGGCACATATGTTTGGGCCAAACCTAAATTTGTGCTATATGGTGACTTGGTAGACCCATTCAACCATATCAAATGCTTTTTCTGCATCTAAAGATAATAGGTTCTCTGGGGTGTTAGATATAAATATAATGGGTGAATATACTAAACATCGAAAGTTAGAAGTTAAGTGTCTGACTTTAATAAATCCTGTTTGGTCTTGTGATATTACAGAAGGAGCACTTTTTCAGTCCTTCTGGCTAGAACTTTGAAGAGTATCTTAACATCATTACTCAGAAGAAAGACTTGTCTATATGATGCACATTGTAGTAGGTCCTTGTTCTTCTTAGGCAAGATGGTAATTAATGCTTGGTGAAAAGTTTGAGGTAGATTTTTTTTTGTCTTCTGTAAATGTTGCTAATAATAGTGAAGCTAACTTATTTGAGATTTTTTTTTATAAAATTCCACTGGGTAGCCATCAGGGCCAGCTGCTTTCCCACTTTGAAGTGAGTTTATAGCATCTAGTAATTCTGAAACTGTCAGAGGGTTTATCCAGTTCCACAGCACTGATAATCTAGCTATGGTATCTCTAATGAATCAAGAAACTCATTAGATTGTGTCTTTATCTTCTTTAAACTGAGAAGAGTATAAGGTCTTTATAGTACTCTCTAAATGTGTTAGTTATATTTTTATGGTCAATAAGTTTTTCTCTGTCTGTGTTGTTAATCACTGCCTTATCTGCAATAGTAGTGGTTTAGTTGTTTTTGGGAAAGTCAGTGTAGTAGGTTGTGTAACAATACATTTTATATTTATGGCCCTTCTAAATGTGTGTTTTTTTTCCCCCTTAACCCCTGCAAGTTAAAGGAAACCTAAATGTGATACTGAAATCATTCCTCTTTTTATCCATCCATCCATTCATCCTCTTCGGCTTATCCAAGGTCAGGTCGCAGGGGCAGCAGCTTGAGCAGAGAGGCCCAGACTTCCCTCTCCCAAGCTCTTCCGGGGGAATCCCGAAGCATTCCCAGGCCAGCCGAGAGACATAAGTCTCTCCAGCGTGTCCTGGGTCTTCCCTGGGGCCTCCTCCCGGTTGGACGTGCCCGGAACACCTCACCAGGGAGGTGTCCAGGAGGCATCCTGATCAGATGCTCGAGCCACCTCATTTGACTCCTCTCGATGCGGAGGAGCAGTGGCTCTACTCTGAGCTCCTCCCGGATGACTGAGCTTCTCACCTTATCTTTAAAGGAAAGCCCAGACACCCTGTGGAGGAAACTCATTTCAGCCGCTTGTATTCGCAATCTTGTGCTTTCGGTCACTACCCATAACTCATGACCATAGGTGAGGGTAGGAGCGTAGATCGACTGGTAAATTGAGAGCTTTGGCTTACTTCTCGGCTCCTTTTTCACCACGACAGACCGTTGCAGAGCCTGCATCACTGCGGACGCCGCACCGATCCACCTGTCGATCTCACGCTTCATTCTTCCCTCACTTGTGAACAAGACCCCAAGATACTTGAACTCCTCCACTTGGGGCAAGATCTCGCTCCTAACCCTGAGAGGGCACTCCACCCTTTTCCGGCTGAGGACCAGGTCTCGGATTTGGAGGTGCTGATTCCCATCCCAGCCACTTCACACTCAGCTGCGAACCGATTCAAAGAGAGCTGAAGATCACAGCCTGATTAAGCAAACAGGACAACATCATCTGCAAAAAGCAGTGACCCAATCCTAAGTCCACCAAACAGGGCCCCCTCAACACCCTGGCTGCGCCTAGAAATTCTGTCCATAAAACCCTGGCAGAGTCCAACTCTCACTGGAAACGGGCTCGACTTTCTGCCGGCAATGCGGACCAAGCTCTGACACTGGTTGTACAGGGACCGAACAGCTCTTATCAGGGGGTCCGGTACCCCATACTCCTGGAGCACCCCCCACAGGATTCCCAGAGGGATGCGGTCGAACGCCTTTTCCAAGTCCACAAAACACATGTAGACTGGTTGGGCAAACTCCCATGCACCCTCCAGGACCCTGCTAAGGGTGTAGAGCTGGTCCACTGTTCCGCGACCAGGACGAAAACCACACTGTTCCTCCTGAATCCGAGGTTCGACTATCCGACGGACCCTCCTCTCCAGCACCCCCGAATAGATTTTTCCAGGGAGGCTGAGGATTGTGATCCCTCTGTAGTTGGAACACACCCTCCGGTCCCCCTTCTTAAAGAGGGGGACCACCACCCCGGTCTGCCAATCCAGAGGCACTGTCCCTGATGTCAATGCGATGTTGCATAGATGTGTCAACCAATACAGTCCTACAACATCCAGAGCCTTGAGGAACTCCGGGCGTATCTCATCCATCCCTGGGGCCCTACCACCAAAGAGTTTTTTGACCACCTCGGTGACCTCCGCCCCAGAGATGGGGGAGCCCACCTCCGAGTCCCCAGGCTGTGCTTCCTCATTGGAAGGCATGTTAGTGGGATTGAAGAGGTCTTCAAAGTACTCCCCTCGACCCACACCATCCCAAGTCGAGGTCAGCAGCGCACCATCCCCAGCATATACGGTGTTGACACTGCACTGCTTCCCCCTCCTGAGACGCCGGACGGTGGACCAGAATCTCATTGAAGCCGTCTAAGTCGTTCTCCATGGCCTCTCCAAACTCCTCCCATGCCTGAGTTTTTGCCTCAGCAACCACCAAAGCCGTATTCCGCTTGGCCTATCGGTACCTATTAGCTGCCTCCAGAGTCCCACAGGACAAAAAGTCCTATAGGACTCCTTCTTCAGCTTGACGGCATCCCTCACCGCCGGTGTCCACCAATGGGTTCGGGGATTGCCGCCATGACAGGCACCGACCACCTTACGGCCACAGCTCCGGTCAGCCGCCTCAACAATAGAGGCACGGAACATGGCCCATTCACGCTTAATGTCCCCCACCTCCCTCAGGACGTGGTCGAAGTTCTGCCGGAGGTGAGAGTTGAAGCTACTTCTGACAGGGGACTCTGCCAGCCGTTCCCAGCAGACCCTCACAACACGTTTGAGCCTACCAGGTCTGACCGGCATCTTCCCCCCACCATCGAAGCCAACTCACCAGCAGGTGGTGATCAGTTGACCGCTCTGCCCCTCTCTTCACCCGAGTGTCCAAGACATGTGGCCGCAAGTCGATCATCGAACTGAGGCCTAGGTTTTGTCCTGGTGCCAAGTGCACATATGAACACCCCTATGCTTGAACATGGTGTTCATTATGGACAATCCATGACAAGCACAGAAGTCCAATAACAAAACACCGCTCGGGTTCAGATCGGGGGGGCCATTCCTCCCAATCACACCCTTCCAGGTTCACTGTCATTGCCCACGTGAGCATTGAAGTCTCCCAGCAAAGCGAGGGAGTCCTCAGAAGGTATGCCCTCTAGCACCCCCTCCAGGGACTCCAAAAAGGGTGGATACTCCAAACTGCTGTTTGGCGCATACGCACAAACAACAGTCAGGACCCCTTCCCCACCCGAAGGCGGAGGGAGGCTACCCTCTCGTCCACCGGGGTAAACCCCAATGTACAGGCTCCAAGTTGGGGGGCAATAAGTATGCCCACACCTGCTCGGCACCTCTCACTGGTGGCAACTCCAGAGTGGTAGAGATTCCAGGCCCTCTCAAGGAGATTGGTTCCAGAGTCCAAGCTGTGCGTTGAGGTGAGCCCGACTATATCTAGCTGGAACTTCTCGACCTCGCGCACTAGCTCAGGCTCCTTACTCTTCAGAGAGGTGACATTCCACGTCCCAAGAGCCAGCTTCTGTAGCCGAGGATCGGACCACCAAGGTCCCCGCCTTAGCCACCACCCAACTCACACTGCACCCGACCTCCTTGGCCCCTCCCATAGGTGGAGTGCCCATGGGAAGGGGGACCCACGTTGCCTCTTCGGGCTGTGCCCGGCTGAGCTCCATGGGTGCAGGCCCGGCCACCAGGCGCCCGCCATCGAGCCCCACTTCCAGGCCTGGCTCCAGAGGGGAGCCCCGATGACCCACGTCCAGGTGAGGGAAAACGGCGTCAAAAATTTTTCATTCATCATAGAAGGTCCTCTTTTTAGGTGTATTGTATTTATTTTTTATATTTTAGGTCTTTAGTTGTACAGTGTTAAGAACTACATAATGTAAATGCATGAATGTACTAGAAGGAGATGTTTTATTTTGGTGTCAGCAGAAATATGTAATTCTGTGGTTGACGTATTGAATTTTACTGTCCCAAAATATGTTTGAAAGGCTTATAGGTTCTGATTGCATTAACTAAATGGCCCATTTGGATAGGATGTTTACTTAAATTGGTTAGTGGCTTCTTTTTCAAAATAAGCAGACAATTGATATATATGAACATACTGAATATATGTTATATAGTATATAAATTTTTATAGGTCCAAATCGCAGTCTGATTATTTGGATGGTTACCTACCAGGTGACGTTTGTGGTTGGTAGGACAGTTGTCAAACACCTATCACGTCCTCTCAGTTGTGAGAAGCAGATCATAGATACACGATAGCTAATACCGTCCCTACGGTGAAGCATGGGCATAATCCACAGTCAATATGTAGATAACTAAATGTTATTTACTCCAGTAGGATTTGTGCATAGTTAACCTGCTAGTGTCAAGAGTTACAGATAATAGTGTGGTCCTTAGGGATTAAAAGAAAATTTCTGAGTTTGCCTTGAAGTGGGCCATGTCGTCATCTTTAGTTTTGTTGCAAAAAGGTGGGTGGTAAATGCATAGGTAGCTTTTTCCAGTATGTAATAACTGCCAGACAGAGAATAGAAAGGAAACACCTTTCCTGCATATGAACAGTTGTTGATCCAATGGATGGATCAAGGCTCACATTTCAGGAGTTGCTAACTGTTTGATGCCAAGTGCAAAGGTTCTTGCTTTTTCCCATTCCCTCTTTGATTAAGTAATTGGCCTTGAGTGATCAACCGGTAAGTGAACCTTCTCTATAATCTGTAATTCATAAAATGCACCTGAATTATTCCTGAACCAGAGTTTATTCCGAGATTTTTTTTTCTTTTCTTAATGTGGTTCATTTGCCTTTTTTCCTGTGGGGTTTCTTAATTGCAGTAACTGTGAAAAAGAATGTGTATAAAAAGAATGGCAGTTTACTGTTATTCTCAGAATAGAAAGCATTCAAGATAATGACAAATATGACACATTGTATAAGCAACTAATACAGTGCCAGTAATTACTAGTGCAGTACATGACTGGCATGTTGGCAAATTTCCTATAATATGTTTCAAGTCAAATAATGAAATATTTATACAATAACTGTACACATGATTTAAGAAATAATGTGGTGTCCTTTAAATTTGTTTTCTTTTATTTTACTGCAAAAGTTTGTATTTCTCTATAATTAAAGAATTCAACTATAATAGAATGGTGTGATGTGAAGTGTTTAATAATCCTTATCATAATGTTTCATATCACAAAATTACCTGTGTGTTTGCTCAGTGACAAAATGGTAAAGATTATATCTTTGTCTCAAGAGATCCATGCTGTTCAATTGATTAGTTACATTTAAAGATAAATTGCAAATAAAGGATCCACCTCACACATTTCAAGTCACGTACAGTGGGTATAGAAAAGTATCACCCCCTTCGAAATATTCCCCTTTTTTTTTTGCTTTACAGCCTTAAATGAAAACACACAAATATTTTTTCCAGTTTTACTTACTCAATGCAATCTACAACATCCAAGTGAAAGATATCACAGCTACAGTTCAGAAGAATTTTTAAAAATCAAAAACAAGAACTAGTGAGATGAATAAAGGATCACCCGCCTCCTAAACTCACTCAGGTGTAAGTAAGCACCACTTCCATTGCACAGCATGGTTACTGGCGTCCGTCCACCTGTGATCAACTGTAATCCGTGTGATTAGTGAAGCTGCTCCTGGAGCATTCATTCCACTGCTTGGTAGAGCAACTGACAGCAAACAACTGACAATGGGTGGCAAACCACTTTCAAAAGATCTCAGGGATAGAGTTGTGGACAGACATGAGGCAGGAGATACAAAAAATCTCAAAGGCTTTCTCAATCCCAAGGACCCCAGTAAAGTACATCATAAAGAAGTGGCAAGTGTTTGGTACTACTAGGACCCTCCCTGGATCCGGCCGTCCCTCCAAACTGGATGGAAGAGCAAGGAGGAAACTGATAAGAGAGGCTACCGAGAGGCCAATGGCCACTTTGAAGGAGTTACAGGACTTTATGACAAAGAGTGGTCATGGTGTGCATGTGACAACAATTTCACAAGGGCTCCACAATTGTGGCTTGTTCAGGAGGGTTGCAAGGATAAAGCCTCTTCTCAAGAAAGGCCACATTAAGGCTCATTTGAGCTTTGGCAGAATGCACCTTGAAGATTCTGATGCCAACTGGACAAAAGTCTTATGGTCAAATGAGACCAAAATTGAACTATTTGGTCTCAATACCGACTGGTACACCTGGTGGAAATCCAATGCAGCTCATCATCCACAACACACCATACCTACAGTAAAGCATGGAGGTTGCAGCATCCTGTTGTGGGGGTGTTTCTCTGCTGCAGGGCCTGGGATTCTCGTTAGAGAAGAAAGAAAAATGGATGAGGCAAAATACCATCAAATTCTTGAGGAATACCTGCCACCCTCTGCCAGAAAGTTGAAGATGGGCAGAATGTTCACCTTTCAACACGACAACGACCTGAAACACACAGCAAAATTAACCACACGGTGGCTGAAGGAGGAAAAAGTGAATGTCCTCGTGTGGCCCAGTCAGAGCCCAGACCGAAATCCCATTGAAAATCTGTGGAAAGATTTGAAGATAGCAGACCACCAACGCTCACCATCCAGTTTGACCGAACTTGAACAGTCCTCTAAAGAAGAGTGCGCAAATATTGCTCAATGTAGATGTGCAAAGCTGATAGAGAAGAATCCCAACAGACTCAAGGCTGTCATTAAAGCAAAAGGTGGTGCAACAAAATATTGACATGGGGGTCCTTTATTAATCTCAGTGTGTCTTGTTTTTGATTTTTTTTTTTTTTTTTTATAATTTTGCTGAACTGTAGCTGTGATATCTTTCACTTGGATGTTATAGGTTGCATTGAGTAAGTAAAGCTGGGAAAAATATTAGTGTGTTTTCATTTAAGGCTGTA
Organism: Polypterus senegalus; assembly: GCF_016835505.1. Lineage (NCBI taxonomy): Eukaryota > Metazoa > Chordata > Cladistia > Polypteriformes > Polypteridae > Polypterus > Polypterus senegalus. The sequence goes on along the minus strand of NC_053169.1, from coordinate 53,233,129 downwards.
AAGCAAAAAAAAATGGGAATATTTCAAAGGGGGCGATTCTTTTCTATACCCCTGTATGTGAGCGTATGTTGGATTACGTGTGCAGCAGACCTAAAGGGCTCGGGGAGTTTTAAATGTGTTCAGCTAATTCTTTAGAAAAAGCAGTTTGATCTTAGTTTTGATTTGTGGTCATAAATTATCTTTAGTGTGCATCTTTTGGTTCTTTTTTAAGCATGTTTAAAATGATTTTACTAATATAACAAACTGACTTCCTTCCAGCTTTTTATGTCACTGGTATGTTGACTTTTAAGGACCATTTGCAATGCGTCAGGTTGAATTTCTTCAAGTGGATTTCTTCTCTTTTATAGTGGTTGGACAGGAGATTGAGGCCATAGCTGTGTCGGATACTACCAGCTATTCCCTTTTGGGGGCTCCTCTAGTGAGTGTTGACTTTAAGATCCTTCATGCCATAGTTGTCACCCGACTGGGTGTTTTTCCAGATGGCCATGGTTTGGAGTACCGGGGAAATGTTACAGTCAAGCTTTATCAGCTGGAGCAGGAGGTATGTATGTTGTGAGCCATGTGAATTCTTCTTTTAAATTATGGATTAATTATCCTGTCACTTAAATATTAATAGTATATTAAGTTTGTGACTGGTTTGGTTAAGTGGCTTCCCAGTCACTTTGTGTTATACCCCTCAGTTCTACCTGTGCTCTATGGATTCAAAAAGCTAGTTGGGAATGGGTGGCTATCTGGCTGTTTTACATTTTTGTTTGTTCTGTTAAAAAATTAAGTTGATTCATTATGATCTTTTGTTCAAATTACCATTTTATTATAAAACATTAAAGACTAATGAAAGATTTGGATGTGAATTATAAAAAAGCACTGTAATAACATCTGATGCACATGGAGTTACTGACGTGATATTTTAAAAACCATTTTCAACTGCGATCTTTCAGGAGCCCATTATAACAGCTCGCTTCAGCCCCATCAGCTTTGGAGTCGGCATTAATGGTGTGTGGTACAAACCAGTGGAACAATTTATTTTACCAAAGGTTGGTGCAAAATACATGCATTTATTTATTTATTTTAAAAAAAATGCACAGTAATTTTAATAAGAAAGTGTGCCTTTGATCTCCTTCACTTAAAGTAGTGTAGTATGGCCATTTCTGTTTAGAATTTGGGCATACCAAATTCATATTTGCTAGCATAGTGATCCATGGGTAGGCCTGTTGTCTCACAGACTCTGTGTCACAGGTTCAAATCTTGCACCTCATTGATGTCCTTTTGGGGTTTGCACATTCTCCTTGAGTCTGCATAACCCCAAAGACCTACATTGGCTCTGTGTGGGTGTGTGTGTGTGTGTGAGTGAGTGAGATGGACTGGTGCCTTGTACCCAGAGCTGCTGGGATAGACTCAGTGCCACTGTGACCCTGAGTTGGATTAAGATGGTTTGTGAATGTTCTACAGTATATTCTCCATTTGTCCTACTTACTCATCTATAATAAATGAGCAAATTATTAGGAATGCCTGTACACCTGCTTATCCATACAATTATTTAATTGGCCAATCATGTGACTGTAGCGCAATACATAAAATCATGCAGATACAGGTCAGGAGCTTCAGTTAATGTGCAGTAATTTCAATTGTGGTATGACTGTTGCAAGGCTGGCTGGTTTGAGCTGACAACTTGAGGACCAACTGGGGGAGCAGAAAAGCATCTTGGACTGCGCACGTTTAACCTTGAGGCAGATGGGCTACCACAGCAGAAGACCATGTAGCGTTCCACTCCTGCCAGCCAAGAACAGAAAGATGAGGCTGCAGTGGGCATAGGCTGACCACCAAAAGTGGACAGCTAAAGACTAGAAAATGTAGCCTGGTGAGATCAATCTCTCCCTCTCTCTCTCTCAATAATAATAATAAAATGTAATATTATGCAATTTTTTATAAAAAGGCAAAGAACAAGTAATCCTAAATTAACACGGTAAGACTAGTTGATAAAGAAATGGGTTGTTTTGCTGAAATGTAATTTCACATCTGCTGTTGTAGGAGGCAGGAGCAGAATTTTTTTGGTAGAAGTAAAACTTTCCTTGGAAGTGACTTAAAGTGTATCTTAAGAACTTTTACTAAAATACTTTATTACTTTTTAATGCTAAAACAGCCTGCTATGTTATCAGCAAAATGTACTTTATTTATATTTGCTTTTGTGTTCAGATATTTGATAATGAGTCTAAGTGAACAGTATTGAAGACTTTGCAGAATTTAAGTCCAGAGTTTTAGGAGTGTTGCCGTGTTACTTGGCTGCAAGCTGATAAGACACGAGAACCGGTTCAAATCCAATACATCTACCACAAAACACGGCTCATGGTTTTACAAGGGCTCTTATCTACAAACTTAATGCCACCATAACCCAAACCATTCCCCACCCAAAATCCGCAAATTTCAGTTGTCTAATTTTTGCTCATTAAGATTGAGACCCCGTTTAACCTCGTTTACTCTGCATTTCTGTTAGTCCTTCTTGAATGTGAAAATTGAGTAACTGGGGGAACTGCCATTCCTGATTTTGAAAAAGAACATGGACACTGTAACATGTATGACCACCAGGGGGCGCGGCCACCACCCAAACTTGACACGGACAGACAGACAGACGCTAGCACAAGTTCCAGCACAACACACGTTTATTTTGTAGTGGGAAACACTTCCCAATCATTCCCATCTTCACAGCACAGTGTAACAATAAGCACAGCACAACAAAACTGCACTTTCTATGTCATTTTTCTTTTTGTCTCAATCCTTTCACCTCCACTCTTCCTCCCGACTCTGGCTCCCTGAGTGACGGCAGGCGGCTGCTTTTATGCTGCACCTGGAAGTACTCAGGTGGTCTGGAATCACTCCCAGGTATGGTGGGAGTCCAACAAATTGGGCTCTGCAGCTCGCCCTGGTGGCTCCCATGGAATACCCAACAGCACTGTGCCAGACTCCCAATCCTCATGGAGTCCTGTGGTGATCCGAGGTGCTGCTGTAACACAGGGTAGCTGCCATCTAGCGCTCTGGGGAAGGGAGTGCCATGTATACATCTGCTCCCCTGGTCCTTCTGGTATGGCCCGATGTCAGTCGCACAGTGATTTGAGGACTGCTAGATTGAAAATCACTTAGATATGTCTGTCTGTAACCATTTTAAAAATGATCAGGCCTTACACTGTACATGAAGGATGAATGTGTTAAGTAACACCATCAAAGCTTCATGGTTAGAGAAGTAAGAAATTGCGATATCATGAAAGCCACTTGATGTGTATGCAATCGGAGTCTGCCAATTTATGAAATGAAGCCTTCAAATATTTTAAGATGAATATTTTTTAACATCCAGCTCATCTTACTAAACCTTTTTTTTGTCAGCGCAGCAGTTTTTCCAGGTGAAATATGCTCAATGAAATCTTCAGAGGTGAACAGTCTCCTTTTTATAACACATGAACCGACTAATAAATTCCCAGAAAACCTTCTCTTTGATCATCTAAGGCCTCAGTCCTTATTTTCCTTGTTTAAAAGCTGCTGATGTACACTGAAGATCTTTCATTCAAAGCCTGTAGGAATGGCTTCTGCCCTCCCAGCAGTCCGTGCATTGCTGCAGTAACCTGGTCCCTAGTTGGATTATGGATATGTAGCTTATTGAGTGAGCTTGTCTTTAATCAGGGCGCTATAATTGTGATGTTTTATATCTGCAAGTGGCTGATTTTTTTGTGCATCACGTTAGCTGTTGGTCAGACTCTTTTATATGAGGGCGAAAGCTAGGAAAATGAATGAAATGTGGCTTATTTTGGAAATCTGAATCTAAATCCTTGAACGTTTTATTAGAATATTTTATGGTGTGTGATTTATTCAGCACCTTATCTGCCAACCACGTCTTTTATCTTGGTAAAAAAAGAATGTCTTAAATACTACAGGATATGTAAATTATGATACATAAGGCAGGAAAGCAGACTGAAATGCTGCATTTTTCAGTTATGTAAGCTGATTGTTTTGCATTAATACTTGTTTACCTAAATGTATTGGAGTTTGTCAGTGTTTTGAGCTAAGAGCTCTGAAAATGCATTGTCTTCAAACACTAAGACAGGAGTTGTTTAGAACCTGCAGTTTTCTCCTTATTGGGACTTTGTGTAGGTGTGTGTGAGGACTTGCTGAAAAAAAAGAGCTCTGCTTGAGTAAAATAATGAATGTTGCTATCCTGAGACTTTGATTTCCTTCATAAGGAGTTGGTTTCAAACGTGTTCTTGTAGCTTATAGCCCTGCTAAATTCATAAGCCGTTAGAGTCCTGGGGCCTTACGTATAATACCTTGCTTAGATTCCATGGTAAAATTTTGCTTACACTAAAAAGACAAAACCAGTATACTGTACACATTAAAAAAATCTGATTTTATAAAACCCAATGTACGGCAGTCCAACCCAAAGTTATTCTGTACATCCCAGCTCTACTTAAAAATATGTGCTTATGTTCCTGGTTTTCGCCGCTCCCTGTCACCCTCCGACAGTAACCTTGTATGCCCTTTTTGATGTTCATAACCTAAGCACCATATACATTTGGCCATGCTCCTGAGTGACATGTCTACTTTCCAAATTATGAGAGAAGACATAAGACAATACTTCAGTGAATGTAAGTTTGAGCTATTACTAACACTTGGCAGTGTGTAAGGAATGGCTAGAGGTCATGCTGCCCGCTCCTCAACAAATGTTACTAAAATAATCGCAAATGAAGGATATTTTTTCTCAGTGTTGTAGAAAACAATTAATTTAAAATTTGTCATTCAACAACTTAGGCCCATGGTGACACAGCGTTAGTGCTGCTGCCACATAGTAAAGAGTCTGGGGGTTGAATCCTGGGTACTCCCTGCATGGGGTTTGCATGTTGGTCCCCATTGCTTGCTCCAGTTTCCTCATGCAGTCCAAAGACCAGTGGGTTAGGTGAAATGGCAGTGCTGAATTGTCCCCTCGGGTGTGTGTTTGTGTTTTCACCCTGTGATGAGCTGGTGCTTAGTCCAGGGGTTGTTCCTGCCACGCTAGGATTGGCTGCCCCCTACCCTGGATGAGTGGGGCTAGAGAATGGATGGATCAATGAATGTCCTATCCTGTGCAACTCACTTTTACACATCACCAGTCCTTAAATGAGAGAGAAATACAATGTGCAACTTTAAATTAAGGCTGGTTCACTGCGTCAGATTTGGTATGAGAGAGGCCATTCCAGCTTCAGTATGTTGTATTCAGTATTTTCCTCTTACATGCCAGAAAGACACTGTCAGCAAAACAGATTGTCAGTAGTTAGCAAGAGGGGTTAAACGGTATTACACGTGACTTCAGCCTAAGCCCACCTGTGCAATCGGCATATGGCGGTCTGAGCAAATCTAAATCATGTCGCTTTGTGACAAAATATTTAAAAAAACAAAAATATGATATCTGTCCCTTTGCTGACGCAAATAAATAACAGGAAATGCTCCAACTTTTAAATTGATTAACAAGTCGCACCTGAGTGTTGCACTATGTGTTTATTTTCTAACTTCTTAAAATAAGAGTGCTTATTTTGCCTTAATTATAATACATAGATTATCAAACTAAAAACAGTGTTTTCTTTCATCGAAATATCGTTCTTGATATTTGTTGTCCCTCTTGGAGCCTGCATTACACCGACCATCACACACAAATCAAGTGAGACCCATTCTGTTACAAGTTTAGAACATCTGGGTTTACAGAATGGATGGACATAAGAATGTGACTGAAATGTGCACTGAGCAAGATTTTCTGTTCACTTCATTGTCCTGCCTCCAGAGCTGCTAATACCAAAAAAGTCCTGAAACTAACGCTAAGCCACATAGACACACTGACACTTTTATTAAGGTGGATTAAAAATCACAAAACATTGGAGCTTCATTGGTCAGTTCATTAAGACGTGAATCGCAATGAAAAGCAGAATCCATGTTAAGGTGTCAGGACAAGGACTAAAGAATAGGCTTGCACTTTGTAAATCATTTATTTTTTTTTACAATTTTAGCATTACTTTATTTTGCCTGGAAATTTCTATTGTTAAGTAAAGCATAATTTAGAAAATTGATAAAAGTTTTCAGTGGCAGTCTATGGAATACCAAAATGCATTTGGAACAATCCATGTGAAAAAAGTGACTTGCAAAAATACTCCAATTATCCTTTAACGTTCTCCTGAATTTTGTAGGGTTGTAGACAGTTTAATCCGATTATAAACTACAGAGAGGAGAATCATTGTTTCATTTTGTCTCTTTATATACTTCAGGGGTTTGAAGGCACACTTGTGTGGGAGACCTTAGACTCAGAGGGCCTTATTACAGCAAATGTCACCAGTCTTGCATTTAATTCTGGAGGTGGCATACTGAGAATAAATGCGGTAAGTTGCTCCTTGTTAATACACTTGCATTTGACACTAACAAGTGCTCTGGTCTGTGATGAAAGTAAACGGGCAGGCAGTTGTCAGTGAGTTGTCAGACTAACATTTATCATTTTCTTAGTTTCTTCATTGATGGAGCAGATTTATTAGTATCCGTTATCTTTTTGCTGGTTAGTAAAAATTAAAGCATTATTTCAAATCGTACCAGCATTTGGTAATTTACACTGTAAAACATAGTATAACTTCATTTTATAGCTTTGTCATATATAATATATATATATATATATATATATATATATATATATATATATATATATATATATATATAAAATACCAGCGCTTAGCGGAGATGTAGTGTGTTAAAAGAAGCAATGAAAAGAAAAGGAAACATTTAAAAAATAATGTAACATGATTCTCACATGTAATTGTTTTTTCACTGTTGTGAGTGATGAGTGTTGTTGTCATATATATATATATATATATATATATATATATATATATATATATATATATATATACATATACACACACACACACACACATACATATATATATATATATATATATATACATATACACACACATAAACATATATATATACATATCTATACATATACACATATATACATACATATACATACAGTGGTGTGAAAAACTATTTGCCCCCTTCCTGAATTCTTATTCTTTTGCATGTTTGTCACACAAAATGTTTCTGATCATCAAACACATTTAACCATTAGTCAAATATAACACAAGTAAACACAAAATGCAGTTTTTAAATGATGGTTTTTATTACTTAGGGAGAAAAAAAATCCAAACCTACATGGCCCTGTGTGAAAAGTAATTGCCCCTGAACCTAATAACTGGTTGGGACACTCTTAGCAGCAATAACTGCAATCAAGCGTTTGCGATAACTTGCAATGAGTCTTTTACGGCGCTCTGGAGGAATTTTGGCTCACTCATCTTTGCAGAATTGTTGTAATTCAGCTTTATTTGAGGGATTTCTAGCATGAACCGCCTTTTTAAGGTCATGCCATAGCATCTCAATTGGATTCAGGTCAGGACTTTGACTAGGCCACTCCAAAGTCTTCATTTTGTTTTCTTCAGCCATTCAGAGGTGGATTTGCTGGTGTGTTTTAGGTCATTGTCCTGTTGCAGCACCCAAGATCACTTCAGCTTGAGTTGACGAACAGATGGCGGACATTCTCCTTCAGGATTTTTGATAGACAGTAGAATTCATGGTTCCATCTATCACAGCAAGCCTTCCAGGTCCTGAAGCAGCAAAACAACCCCAGACCATCACACTGCCACCACCATATTTTACTGTTGGTATGATGTTCTTTTTCTGAAATGCTGTGTTCCTTTTACGCCAGATGTAACGGGACATTTGCCTTCCAAAAAGTTCAACTTTTGTCTCATCAGTCCACAAGATATTTTCCCAAAACTCTTGGCAATCATTGAGATGTTTCTTAGCAAAATTGAGATGAGCCCTAATGTTCTTTTTGCTTAACAGTGGTTTGCGTCTTGGAAATCTGCCATGCAGGCCGTTTTTGCCCAGTCTCTTTCTTATGGTGGAGTCGTGAACACTGACCTTAATTGAGGCAAGTGAGGCCTGCAGTTCTTTAGACGTTGTCCTGGGGTCTTTTGTGACCTCTCGGATGAGTCGTCTCTGTGCTCTTGGGGTAATTTTGGTGTGTTGGCCACTCCTGGGAAGGTTCACCACTGTTCCATGTTTTTGCCATTTGTGGATAATGGCTCTCACTGTGGTTCGCTGGAGTCCCAAAGCTTTAGAAATGGCTTTATAACCTTTACCAGACTGATAGATCTCAATTACTTCTGTTCTCATTTGTTCCTGAATTTCTTTGGATCTTGGCATGATGTCTAGCTTTTGAGGTGCTTTTGGTCTACTTCTCTGTGTCAGGCAGCTCCTATTTAAGTGATTTCTTGACTGAAACAGGTGTGGCAGAAATCAGGCCTAGGGGTGGCTACGGAAATTGAACTCAGGTGTGATACACCACAGTTAGGTTATTTTTTAACAAGGGGACAATTACTTTTCACACAGGGCCATGTAAGTTTGGATTTTTTTTCTCCCTAAATAATAAAACCATCATTTAAAAACTGCATTTTGTGTTTACTTGTGTTATATTTGACTAATGGTTAAATGTGTTTGATGATCAGAAACATTTTGTGTGACAAACATGCAAAAGAATAAGAAATCAGGAAGGGGGCAAATAGTTTTTCACACCACTGTACATACACACACATATATACACACAAATATATATATATATATATATATATATATATATATATATATATATATATATATATATACATACATACATACATATATATATATATATATACATATATATATATATACATATATATATATACATATACATACATACACACACATATATAAACATATATATACATATACATACATATCTACATATATACACACACAGCTATTTCGTATCAGTGCAATATGCTGTTTGTTAAAACGGTTGACTCCCGCTCTTACGTGCAATTAGAAATCAAATCATTCAGTTGTCTTTGCTCATATGTCATTTTAGAGCTGGACGCCTGGCATCTTTTTTTGGCCACAAGTTCATTTCTGTTTGGTGTGAGGTTCTGTGTTGTGGAGATTCTCAGGATGGATTGCAGGTGCTCATCAGTGAGGCGACTCCTGTGTGCTGTTTTGTTAGTCTTTATCACTGAGAAGAGCTTCTCACACAGATACAGTGGTGTGAAAAACTATTTGCCCCCTTCCTGATTTCTTATTCTTTTGCATGTTTGTCACACAAAATGTTTCTGATCATCAAACACATTTAACCATTAGTCAAATATAACACAAGTAAATACAAAATGCAGTTTTTAAATGATGGTTTTTATTATTTAGGGAGAAATAAAATCCAAACCTACATGACCCTGTGTGAAAAAGTAATTGTCCCCTTGTTAAAAAATAACCTAACTGTGGTGTATCACACCTGAGTTCAATTTCCGTAGCCACCCCCAGGCCTGATTACTGCCACACCTGTTTCAATCAAGAAATCACTTAAATAGGAGCTTCCTGACACAGAGAAGTAGACCAAAAGCACCTCAAAAGCTAGACATCATGCCAAGATCCAAAGAAATTCAGGAACAAATGAGAACAGAAGTAATTGAGATCTATCAGTTTGGTAAAGGTTATAAAGCCATTTCTAAAGCTTTGGGACTCCAGCGAACCACAGTGAGAGCCATTATCCACAAATGGCAAAAACATGAAACAGTGGTGAACCTTCCCAGGAGTGGCCGGCCGACCAAAATTACCCCAAGAGCGCAGAGACGACTCATCCGAGAGGTCACAAAAGACCACAGGACAACGTCTAAAGAACTGCAGGCCTCACTTGCCTCAATTAAGGTCAGTGTTCACGACTCCACCATAAGAAAGAGACTGGGCAAAAATGGCCTGCATGGCAGATTTCCAAGAGCGCAAACCACTGTTAAGCAAAAAGAACATTAGGGCTTGTCTCAATTTTGCTAAGAAACATCTCAATGATTGCCAAGACTTTTGGGAAAATACCTTGTGGACTGATGAGACAAAAGTTGAACTTTTTGGAAGGCAAATGTCCCATTACATCTGGCGTAAAAGGAACACAGCATTTCAGAAAAAGAACATCATACCAACAGTAAAATATGGTGGTGGTAGTGTGATGGTCTGGGGTTGTTTTGCTGCTTCAGGACATGGAAGACTTGCTGTGATAGATGGAACCATGAATTCTACTGTCTACCAAAAAATCCTGAAGGAGAATGTCCGGCCATCTGTTCGTCAACTCAAGCTGAAGCGATCTTGGGTGCTGCAACAGGACAATGACCCAAAACACACCAGCAAATCCACCTCTGAATGGCTGAAGAAAAACAAAATGAAGACTTTGGAGTGGCCTAGTTAAAGTCCTGACCTGAATCCAATTGAGATGCTATGGCATGACCTTAAAAAGGCGGTTCATGCTAGAAAACCCTCAAAAAAAGCTGAATTACAATTCTGCAAAGATGAGTGGGCCAAAATTCCTCCAAAGTGCTGTAAAAGACTCATTGCAAGTTATCATAAGCGCTTGATTGCAGTTATTGCTGCTAAGGGTGGCCCAACCAGTTATTAAAACCATCATTTAAAAACTGCATTTTGTGTTTACTTGTGTTATATTTGACTAATGGTTAAATGTGTTTGATGATCAAAAAAATATTTTGTGTGACAAAAATGCAAAAGAATAAGAAATCAGGAAGGGGGCAAATAGTTTTTCACACGACTGATATGTGCTACCAAACATGCACAAGGTTCGAGCCGCATGTAGGCGGACTTTTTGTTTTTCAAAGTCACCAAAGTGCGGTGCAAACTCAGTTCGCAATAACTTGCAGCATCCATCATAAGGTAGACTTGATTAACGCATTAAGTGTTCGGCAAGGCAGCTGAAGCGCTGCATTATGGGATCTGTAGTTTATTGTGTTACCAGCGCTTCATATACCCGGGCTTTAATAACAATAATACAGTATATAAAATGATCTCGCGGGCGGATATAATTACGCCGGGCGGATGTGGCCCGCTGACCCTTGAGTTTGACACATATGGACTAAATAGAACTTGAAAAGATATATTTTTCAAATGTGATCGCGCAATTCAGATAGAGTTGGCGCACTACAGCCTGCATGCCTCAATGAGTCATCCTCCCTCGCTCTTACTTTTTACCGTTCATCTAATGAATACACTGAGTATGGCTTTACCAAAACAATCATTGATGGCGAATAAAGTATCCATTATTCGAGTATGTAGGCGGGATATATATATACATATATATATACCCGCGTATCGCAGGAGAAGTGTGTTAAAAAGCTAGAAAAGAAAAGGGAACATTTTAAAAATAACGTAACATGACTGTCAATATACAGTATTTGTTTTGTGAGTGTTACTGAGTGTTGCTGTCATCAAGGATTTGATTATCATTATTTCTTTCAATCAGGTTCGTATTTGTAGGATGTGTTGTGTTCAAGTTACATTCCGTGTTTGTCAATCGTTGTAAAGATGACAGGTTTCATTCATCGATTCGTTTCTTACTGCATCAATAAACAGCTCGTCTTCTTCTTTATCTGAGACCTGACACACTGCATGCACGGGTTTTTACACTGTCTTCCTTTAGCGGGACATTGACTTTTCCACCGTGTGCTTTGTTTCCACAGTAGCTGCATTTATGAATATGCTTATCAGGCGCTTCATATTTTTGCTGCCTTTTCAATTGTGTAATTCGGTTTTGTTCAGCTCTTTGGAACTGTTGCTTTTATCTGTGCACTGCGTCAGTTCACGTGAGCCACTCGGTGTACATGCATCGAAGGTTCCCAGCTGTGCTGGTGCCATCTCGTGCTATGTCCATAGCTTTATTTAATGTTACCTTAGTCCTGGCACTTAAAACTTTCTCTCGCAGTTTCGCTGAGTTTGTGTCAAACACCACCCTGACCATCTCATCTTCCTCTCCATAAGCACACAGTCCTTCACCCGTGAATATTTACCCGTGGCAGTTTGCTATTGGATTGCCGCTGACGGACGGCCTTATATGGGCAGGCACTAAATTACAAACGCCATCGGCAGCCTGTCTATGAACTTAATTTAAAGTGTAGGTTTACATCGTGCTTTGTTTCCGAAGTAGCAGAACTCATGAATATGGTTGTATATGTCACTCGCTCGCTTCTTATTGTTTTGCTGCCTTCTCAATTATATAATGCATGTTTTCTTGAGCGCTTTTTTGAGGTCTTCCTGGTTTTCTATGTACTGCGTGATTACGTGGGAGGCGTGATGATGTCACACGAAACTCCGCCCACGGCGTTGAAGCTCATCTCCATTACAGTAAATGGAGAAAAACTGCTTCCAGTTATGACCATTAAGCGTAGAATTTCGATATAAAACCTGCCCAACTTTTGTAAGGAAGCTGTAAGGAATGAACCTGCCAAATTTCAGCCTTCCACCCACACGGGAAGTTGGAGAATTAGTGATGAGTCAGTGAGTGAGTGAGTCAGTGAGTGAGTCAGTGAGGGCTTTGCCTTTTATTAGTGAAAATCCGCGAAGTAGAAACCATATGTTTCTATGGTTATTTTTATATATTTTAAGCCCTTATAAACCCTCCCACACTGTTTATAAATATTCCCCGCAGAGTTATACAGCATAATCCCTTTGTATTCTCTTAGGTATTAGGTAAGATTCATTGAAATTATGTATGTAAACACACTGTTTATATACAGTAAAACCTAAATATTATTTTAAAGATATTGAGTGTCTCCGATATCACGTTACAGCCATTACGATAGATACGATTGCCACCAGCAATAAATACGTACAATGCAACAAAAATAGTATAAAGTAAATGTGTGTGTACAGTGACACTAAACGTACGTACATGTACTAAGTACTGTAAGTAGAAAATTAATTATGGTTACTCACCAACAATGACACGATGACTTGTCCGATAACAATGAGTTTTATTTTACTGCACAACAAAGGAGAGCGTTACAGCCCTTAAAGGAACCACTTCAGGCGATTGTGTAGCACTGCCGTTGTTCTTCTTTAATCCAAATCCCTAAAGCAGATTCCATCCAGACTACTGCCTTATTACATCCACTTACAACTCGTTTTGCACCCTGGTTAAAAGGACACTGCGGCCGTAGATCTTATATTCCTTTCCTACTTTTTAAATAAAAAGAATCGTAGCCTTCAACAAATCCAAAACGTTTACCTTTTCTGCAATCGTTAACATCTTCCGTTTGCGCTTGGGCACGGCCCCTGAAGCAGTAGCAGATCGTTTTGGAGCCATAATGAAGGGCTTGATTATGCACAAAGATAAACACAAAAGAGCACAACTCTTTACACAGCGAAACACGTTGATGCTGAATGAGCGAGACGAGACTTCCTGGTTAACACTGCATTCAGCAAGCAGGAACTTAACTGCGTGCTCTGATTGGTTAGCTTCTCAGTCAGGATAACTTAACTGCGTGCTCTGATTGGTTAGACAATATGTCTTTTTACTTCCTGTACATGCTTCCTCAGTTGGTTTGCCCAGTTGATTTCATACAAGGGGACACTATTGGCAGATGGCTGAGAAGCTACCCAATCAGAGCACGTATTACATATTAAATAAAACTCCTTAATGATATATGATATGCTTCCCATGCGGTGCTTTGCATACTTGAAAGCCCAAACAGCACGTATTGATTTTTGATTGTTTGCTTTTCTCTCTCTCTCTCTCTCTCTCTGACATTCTCTGCTCCTGATGTGCACTCCTTTGAAGGGGAAGATATGTTTGCATTCTTTTAATTGTGAGACGGAACTGTCATCTGTCTTGTCATGTGGCACAGTTTAAACTTTTGACTAAAGGGTGTTATTTCATGTCTAGAGGGCTCTAATAATGTTAGAAAATGTATTTAGAAGGTCGTAAACAGGTTTTCTATGCTCTAACTGCAAAAATATTACATTTATAAATAAAGAATCCTACTTCACGGAAATTCATTTATCGCGGCAGAGCCTGGAACAGTTAAACGAGGGTTGACTATATATGTATATGTGTGTGTGTTTGTGTTGTATATATATATATATATATATATATATGCTAATAAAAGGCAAAGTCCTCACTGACTGACTCATCACTAATTCTCCAACTTCCCGTATTGGTAGAAGGCTGAAATTTGGCAGGCTCATTCCTTACAGCTTCCTTACAAAAGTTGGACAGGTTTCATTTCAAAATTCATGGTCATAACTGGAAGCTATTTTTCTGCATATACTGTAATAATGGAGTTGAACTCGAAAGCCGTGGAGGGGCGGAGTTTCGTGTGACATCATCACGCCCCCCACGTAATCACGCAGTACGTAGAAAACCAGGAAGAGCTCCAAAAACCGATGAAGAAAACATACATTATATAATTAAGAAGGCAGCGAAACAATTAGAAGCGAGCGAGTGACATATAAAACCATATTCAGCGGCTCACGTGAACTGGACGAAAAGCGCAGACAAAACCAACAGTTCCAAAGAGTGCTGAACAAAAACCGAATTACACTGCTACGCTCAAATAGACAAACCACACGCTGTGGCGCAATAGTAGAGCCTTCGCCTCTAGCGGCGGCGTCCGAAGTTCGATTCCCAAGAGGGGATGTACTGAGTATGTACGTGTGCTTCCCGATTCATTTTAGCCTCACATCCCCTTGGTTTGAGACGTATGAAAAAATATGCGGTTAACGCAGAAAGTTTGAATTGCGCGATCACATTTGAAAAAATATATCTTTTCAACTTCTATTTAGTCAACACTTAGCATATTCATATGTAAGGCTGCTGCGCAACTCACCACGCCTCCCATGTAATTGACTGGCTTCCCATATAAGGCCATTCTTCGCTGCGGTGTCTTTATTCGTTTTCCTTGTTTCAACAAGAAAACGGCTTTCTCACAGCTTCTGCGCAGTTTTATAACCGAACGACATATAAGAAAGTCGTTTTTCTTTGCTTCACCAACGAGGCAACCTTTTTATTTAATCCACGGGTTCTGCGCTGTTTTATTGTTCATTTGTTACAATTATTATACTTATTGTGTACGTATTTTACACTTAGTTTACTTTTCAACTACCCATTTCCTTTATTTAATCCGCGGCTTTTCTGCTGTTGTTTTGTTCATTTATTACAATTATACTTATTTCATTCACTTTCTTTGCCTGACTGCCTGCCCATATTAGGCGCTCCGCAGTTTTTTGGTGACGCAGCTTTCTCACAGCTTCTGCCCTGTTTTATAAACGAACGACATATAAGAAAGTCGTTTTTCTTTGCTTCGCCAACGAGGCAACCTTTTTATTTAATCCACGGGTTCTGCGCTGTTTTATTGTTCATTTGTTACGATTATTATACTTATTGTGTACGTATTTTTACACTTAGTTTACTGTTCAAGTACCCATTTCCTTTATTTAATCCGCGCCTTTTCTGCTGTTGTTTTGTTCGTTTATTACAATTATACTTATTTCATTCACTTTCTTTCAGGCAGTTATTTTTAAAATTTTTCCTTTTCTTTTTCATAACTTCTTTAACACACTACTTCTCGCCAAAGCACGGTATTCTACTATGTATATATATATATATATATATATATATATATATATATATATATATATATATATATATATATATATATATATATATATATATATATATATATATATATATATATATATATATATATATAATATATATAACACACACACACACACAGGGTGGCCCATATTTATGTATATGATGTTCCACAGGCTGTAGCATTTAAACTACTGAGTGAAAAGTATCGTCAATGGCATCACTGCGTTGCCTGAGAATGGAAGTAATGATGTGCTGGACCGGGCAACCCCTGCTGTGTTCGAATACAGAATGGCAGTGAATCGATTCTCACTAGAGCAGCGTGTGCGTTTATACTCCGCAACATACAACTATGTGGTCGTGAAACGGAGGATGGCAGTTGAGTTTGGAGGCAGTCGCCCCAGTAAGCTTACCATCACAAGAATAAACACAAAATTCAACATCAGTGGCACTGTTTTGCAAGCGAAGGGAGCAGGTAGGCCCAGGAATGAGAGTAGCGATGCCAACAAAGCTCTTGTGGTGAATGCCTTTCAAAGTTGGGTTCATCTTCAGGTGTGTATCAATCAGGACAGCGCATTGGTGGACTATGCCATGCAGAACAGGGGATGAAAAGACATTTAAGGTTCTTAATGTTCGTATTCCATTATGTTACTTGATGATAGCATTGGTAGTTTCCTGACAATAACACCTTCTCAATCATACACACATATATATATATATATACACACACACATATATATATACAGTATAAAAAACATGGGCCACCCTGTGTGTGTGTGTATAGGGCTGCAACTAATGATTACTTTGGTAGTCGATTTGGTAATCGTTCAATTTATTTTTCGATTAGTCACGATTACTTCATGCCAGACTATTTTGATGCCTGCGACCTGTGGTTGCACATCCTGTTCTCCGCTCCAGTGCATGTCTTACCTCATCTGCTCATGTCCGTAAACCTGTGAATGTCACCCTGATATGTCTGCATTAACACGATCAAAATTAATAATCAAATTAAAATAGCAACCAGTGAAACATATGCATTTGAAAATAATCAGATGTTCGTGTGACCATCACAATAAAAAAGAAATACATTAAACAATACAAACTAAAGTGCATTTAACTTAACCAAAAAATACATCATTAAAACTAAAATGTTTTTCATATTTTAGTAAAAAATGACAAACTGTAGACATAAACTATATAAATGTGTAAAACCTGAAGTTCAAAGATCAAATAAACACTTTCATAAAAGGTTCAAGGACGATACAATAGCTTCCGTGGTGCAGCAGTAGGAATTGCTGACTTATAATCAAGAGCTCCCCGGTTCGAACCTGACTGCCTCGTATATTTACCGTTTTGAGTAGTGAGTTGCTCTTATTGTTAATATTATACAGTAAATACATACACATATATTTGATTTGTGTCTGTAACAGCCACTGTAAATTTATAGTACTTGTAAAAGTTGCCTTTTCTTTTTTTTTCATTTTTATTCTCTCAGTCATGATCACGATACATACTACCGCCCCCAGGGATCTGACGCTTTAACTTTTTATCCTCAATTGGGAATAACTGTAGATATGAGTGGTGTTTTGAGACAATCGAACTGGAAATTCTCTGATCTGGATGGATAAAAGCTGACACACAAACGCTGGCAAATCTGCCTTATTCGTATCTCATTGTCACTTGATATTTTTTTATTCAATATTATTGAGTGTTACTGCTTACGCTGAATGCGCCTTATGGCCTGTGATGTCAAAGCCGCACTGACAAAAAAACAGGGATATAGGTATATATGATATTTGGAATTATTCATTTTTTTGACCTTATAGTACATTTTGGAAAACATTGTGGCACGGATGCAACATTACTCATATTCATTCGCGTACCTTCTTGCGGTTGTAATCAGTGACCACGTTTCCCACACCATCCAACCCCCACAATCTTGCTATGTCTGCACAGGACTCCAGGACAAGCAGAAGGAAGAATGTTCCTCTGCAAGGTGAGCGATGAATGCTCTTCTTTTCTCATTGGACCCCGTACATGCTGTAACGGTTGTCACATATTATGTTTTTTGTGTACTTTTTAACTGGATCCGCCTCTTGCTTCTTTCAGAGGGGTCCTAGAAAATAACTTACTGGGGATATCTCTTTAAGGGGAGTTGGGGGGCCAAAATGCGCCTGTGGGTCCTTGCCATACGGTACGTTGATGTGACGTAAAGATTAACTTTAAAAAGGCAAGGAGGCGAGTATAAAAAAAAAATAAATAAAAATAAAAAAGCAGAAGGTGAATAAGAGAAAAGGAGATGGGAAGGCGTATAACAAGGAGCTGCAAGCAGTAAAGCAATCAAGACAGACTCTGGAATAAGGACTGTTGGGTGCACGGATAGGTTTTCCTTTCAACCTAAAAGGACCTTCGGAGTTCACGTCTTGTCTTGACTGTAATGAAGCGGGCGTCGGCCATGGACGAACGCTAGCGCGGAGACTCCTGGGTGTGACGGATTTTCATCCCTCCTCAAAAAGAACTGACACTAAGCCGGTTAGATCTCTTCTTGTTATCCGTAAGTTCAGTAAAAAGTATCCGCGGCATCACCTCAGGATTGGTCGCTAGTTCTACTGCAGTTTTCCCTGGCCGAGTGAAGATAAACTTTTAAACAAAGTTAATATAAAAGGGACTAGGGTACATTGCGGGGATTATATGTATGCATCTGTTGGTTATTTATATATAAGTGTAATGTAGATCTATGTAATTGTGAAGATATGTGGTTTGTTTAGAAATAGTATGTTTGTTTTTTCATTTTTTTTCCTTCTTTCCTACTGGCTTTTTTGCTTTCTTTGCTGCTGCGCCGAATTCTGGTTATATATAAGAGTGTTCAAGGGGTTTGTATAGGTATACTGGTTATAGGAATTGTTTATAGGGGTTAATTGTTGTTTAAGATATAATATATATATATTTTTGTGATTGATAAAAAGATTGATTGGGTGATTATTTCCTTAGCATAAATTCACAAAAGTACATTTCATCTGGGAACTCCAAATTGAGGCTTAGGTTCTGTTGGTTGCCGTTCCTTATAAAATTATTTTTTTTTTCCTAAGAGTAGGAGATATTTTGTGTGTGAGGGCTCCTCCTCCAACAAAAAGGGGAGTTCGCTACAATGCCTTGCACAGTACATGTGATTTAATTGCTGCCAGTTCAAGCTTATTATAGCACAAGCAAACGGCCACCTGCATGCTCCTGCTAGCACAGAATAAGCTCACGCCTTCTGGTGTCAGCGCGCAGCACCGGGGAAAAAAAAGAAAGACAAATATATGTGACATTTTGAAGAAATCATTGTATGACCTGAATAGTACCAATCAGAAAACATCATCGCACTAATGCAATATTATTTGAAAACAAACAGATTGGATGTAAATTTGTTACTTGTAAAAGTTAGCTTTTTTCTCTTTTATTTTCAGTCTCGTTCATGCACTCCCTTCCCCCCTGATCTGATCCTAACTAACTAACTAACAGCGCCAGCATAAATTCTTAAGAGTCGCCGCCATCACAGCTCCAGGATGCTTGCGTTTCAGATGCTCATGCATCGCGGTGGTGCTGCCGTGAAAAGAAAGCTCCGCTTTGCATAATCTGCATTCAACTTTTTTTTTTTTCTTCCCCCCCGAGTGTTCCCACACTTTAGAAAATTTCTGTCTCAATTTTTTTCAATCTCCTTCCCCCTCCTCTATCCGACTCGCCATCGTAACCACATTTATTTTCCTCTACATTCTTCTTCTCCTCAGATGTTCTTCTTTGTTGGTAGGACTGTGTGCAGTCTTGACAAACAATAACAAATGATACTGCCCCCAGCCGTTCATGTAGTACACTGCAGTTACAAAAACCAATGTGGTTCTTTGTGACTGGTGCCTCTATTGAAGGTTCTGTTTATGACATGTCGACAATAAAAAATCTATGTCGATGATTTTTTGTAGTCGACTAATTGTTGCAGCCCTAGTGTGTGTGTGTGTATATAATATATATATATGTGTATATATATATATGTGTATATATATATGTGTATATGTATATATATATATATGTGTATATGTATTTATATGTATACATGTGTATATATATTGTCGAGGATGCCAGGGGCCATGACCCGGCCGGGACGCCTTGGAGGACCGGAGGTGGGCGTGTGCCCATCTGGGATCACATGGGGGCCGCCTTCCTGGTTGCTTTGGGGGCCATGGGTTCAGGGCATGAAAGCCTCAGCCTGTAAGGGCCTGTGGTCACCGCCAGGAGGCACCCCAATGCCTTGGGGACCCTGGACCTCAGCACTTCCACCACACCAGGAAGTGCTGGGGGGAAGAGAAGCAGGGACACCCGGAGAGCTTCCGAGGATGCAGCTGGCACTTCCACCACACTAGGGTGTGTCAGCGGGAGATTGCCGGGGAGCACCTGGAGCTCATCTGGGTGCGGATAAAAGGGGCCACCTCCCTTCATTCAGGGCGAGAGTCGGGAGCGGAGAGGACTGAGCTTGCTGGAGGAGGCAAGGAGGTGGCCTGAAGGTGAAGAAGGCATTGTGTGGCCAGGACTTTTGGGGTTTTGTGGTGCACTTGTGTGACTTTATTAGTGTAAATAAACGTGTTGTGGGTGAAATGAACATGTCCGCCTGTCTGTAACTTAACCATATATATATATATAATGTTACCAGGGCAATGGAGTTGGTGTCAAGGAGTCGGAGACAATTTTGGGTACCTGGTGTCGGGGTTGGAATCGGCAAAAATGTATCGACTCAACTTCTAATAAATTAAAATTGTAATGGAAAAAAGAACTACAGCAATTCAAATGTCACGTTTCACAAGCAGTAGTCATAATTAAGTATTTCTCTAATGTAAGAATAAAGCCCAGTACATACTGTAGTTGTGTTACTACTAGTGTGAAGTTCAGCTGAGCTATTATACAACCTGAACTTCACATATTGTAATCTGGATTATGGTACATTACAAAAAGTGTTCATTTTATTTCAGATATCATGTGTTTTAGCAAGTTAAGTTGAGTGTAAACAAGTGTAATGATGTAGGTGGACGTGTGTGGTATGGCCTGATGTGTGTTCAGGGGTTCTTGTCTTTTGTTTAAACTGGCCAATAGGGTAGAGTCTCCTCTTCCTAGCCGGTAGTTCTGTGGTTAAATGACATGTATGTTGCCTTCCTTCAACCAACATGGAAAGTACATTAGCATATTAAATACAGAGGAGTCGGAGTCAGAAGTACCAGAAACTAAGGAGTCAGAGTCGAAGAATTTATCTACCGACTCCGCAGCTCTGTATGTTAAACTATTTAATTTACAATAGTGTCCGAGAAAAATGTTTAATGTTGTGTTTTCAAGCAGAACAGAGAAAACGTTTGACAAAACGCAACTCAATGGTCACCAGTTCTGTTCAAATGCAAATAATGTCCAAAATGTCCTTGGGGGGGGGGAAAAACAAAACCAATCTCCATTTTAATTGTGTCACATAAAACACATGTGAGTTATCCAGTAGCATGCTCAAAAGTGCAAAATGAACGCTTTTCTTTGCTAACATATTTTTAAATAGTTATTTCTGAAATAATCTGTGCATGTCATAAACTGGAAAGCTAAAGTTTCATGGGAGTCACTTTTTGAGTTGAAGTCCCACCTCAATCAGTGATCAAGAGTCCTGATGTTTTTCTTGTGGTTTGTCGTTGTACAGCATTGGTCACTTTTGGCTTCCGTCATGAAAAACATTTTCTCTCTCGCTATTCTGCATGAAAACGTGAGATAAAAATGTTTCTCTGCAGCCACTACAAGCTACATAGGACTGGTAACATAGCATTCCTTTAATCTGACTCTGGGTCCTATCCCTTCTGCACTGGAAATGTCACTTAATGTAACAGACATCACTACAAGGCCTAGAACATTGAGGCTTCAGCCAGACAATGACCAGGCCTGATGTTGGATTTGTGAGACCGCAGCACCCTAACTCGTGCACCACCATGTCAGCCTTGCTCATGTGTTCAGTAGAAGGCAGTTTAGTAATGCAAAGGCTACTGGGTCTCAGATATTTTTACTGAATAACACCAGTATCTATGATATGCATGCAGAAACGCACTGATTTGAACATGGAAATATTCAGAGGTCTTTACTGTTAAAGTTTTCAGCACATTGGAAGGCAGTTACTCCATTCGCTCCTTTTATATAGAACGGCATGAAAAAGTATTTGGCCATGTCTGCTTTTCTACATTGTGCTATTATTGGAAGTGCAGGTTGAGCAGAACTCTTGTCGGTTGGTTTTATTATATCAAGAGAAGGTGACATTAACCATATTTACAGAATGTGCTGAAGTGTCTACAGATTACTAAGATTGATAACCCCTCCTGCCTTAGAAAGACAAACACTTTTGGCGTCCTGGACGGACTCTTCTCTTTATAAAATGGGACCATTCGTGCTCGCTCCACTAGATTTGGGGACCTTTTTTATCCTCTGGATGTAAGGCTACTCAGTGTTTCTTGTGTGTACGATCTGACGTTATTTCTAATGTATGTTGCTGTATTCATTGTCTTGTTGGTAGTGGACGCCTTTTTACAGCAGCACATAGTTTTTCTGGAAGCATGCTGGATTTCCAGTGTTGGGCCATTTTTTAGACTGAAAAAATATTTACTGCCCATTATACCACTTTCTTAAAGGAACAACCACAAAAAAAGTGGCAACATGGCTTTTTGTTTTGGACACATTTTAATAAATTGTGTAGAAGTTTTCCCACAGTTAAATGTAACAAAAGTAGTAAAAACACATTTGTCACAAAGTGAATTGAATGTCATGGGATCGACTTGGATGTGGTCCTTAATTGAGAATATGTCGACTGAAGGACAGAACAGTCCAGCCCTGGTGCAGACACCTTGAAAACAAGTGCACTAAAGGATAGGAACGCAGACCGTTGTTAATTGAGTGGGATTATTCAGGTAATGTTTTTTAAATGTACAAATGCAATTGTAATGTGTCAATGGCAAATGCCAAATACTGTAGCTGACAGACTTGATTTAAAAGCTGTGTTATTACAAAAGCAGCTGTTTCCTTGCCTTTTAATTTGCCATAAATGCTCTGATGTAGGAGAAAGTGTTTGTTAGTATTTTTTGGAGAACAAGCATAGAGAGGCCTGTTTACAATTTAACTTACAAATTATGTCTTCATCCAGTGTCACCTGAAACCTTTTCTTAATCCAGTTAAAAGAATGAACTACATGGTTTATAATTACACTGTAAATTGTTTAATAATTTGAAAGTAAGACAATCATTTAAAAATGTTGGAGTTGTGCTAAATCAAAGTATTCTGAATAATCCTACTGGCTCAAGGGTTTGATATGTGGGTTCTGATTTTTAGCATTGGTTTTTTACACAGACTGAAAAGAAAATATCAATGAATAGATTAAGTACTACATGTGCACTTGTCAGTGCAATTCTCATACTTTATGATCTTGTATCATTCACAATCCCCCCGTGTCTATAGAGTTGTCCCCACTTAGTGTTTCACTGGGAAAACACTTCAGTCAAAGTGAGCCTCAGACCCTGCGGAGTATCCAGTTGCAGCAGTGACTTGCTTCTCATGTTGTACATCTGAGGATGTGTGTATGAACTCGAAGCAAGCATAACATTCACTATTTTGATCCTGTGTTTCTTTTTTGGTTCTTCAGTGGGTAAGGTACGCATGTGTCAGGTGCTACTTATTGAACTTCCCCTTGAGGATTAGTAAAGTATCTGTCGATCTCTCTCTCTCTCTCTCTCTCTCTCTCTCTCTCTATCTGTATATGTTTGGCCCATTAGAATAAAAACAACTTTTGTTGTAATTGTACTAATTAGAATTTCAAATCAAATGTGATTAAACAGTTTAATCAAATGTAACTCTTGATTCCTCTCTGCCAGCTAGAAGAAGGCATTTTACCCCACAGAAGTACACAGGGTGTCCCTGGTCTGGCTGGCGGGTTCACTTACACCATCTATGGTAAGTGGGCAACTCCGGCTCTGTACTGCAAGATACCGTTTTAATGTTAAATGGTTGAGATGACTGCATTTATCATCTGTGGCAGAGGTGTCAAGTGCTATTCAACTTTTTATTTCCTCAAAGTTAAGAATAATCCTTTATGCCAGAGTATGAAATCTGAAGACCATAAAATGCCATTTGTTTAACTAATGCATCGTGTTCAAACACTGTAGGGAGGGGTGTGCTGCCAGGCCATTTATCTTATTCAAATATGTAACAAAAGAGTAAACCGTTAGAATGGTGGTGTGTATTTGAAGGTCCTGTTTTTTGGACTACCAGGAATAACCTGCTGAATATTTATGTGTACATTTAACCAAACACTCCACATCAAACCTCTGAGGCAACAAGGTGTAACACAAAAGTGCAATGGGCCATCCAAAGGTGAGGGATGGAGGTTCTGTGCACATTTTGTCTCCGTTTTGGCTTGAACGGCGATCTCTCTGGAGCTCTCACTAAGGTGGGGTTCCCTTGCCTGTTTCCAGCCATCCAGGGAGATTTCTCTTTGGGACTGGTGCAGATACAGCTGTTGCGCCTTCATCATCTCCCTCTTACTATGTTTAGCTAAGGTCGCTAACCAGGAAGTGTCTTCACCCCCCACCCCTCTAAGGTAGTTTGACTAAAAACGTTGCAACTGGAACAGAGGGCAGCAACTGTCTGATCATCTCATGGAAGAACGTTCTTGACACTGATTTTCAGAGCTTTGGAGGTTGGCAGAATGAGGATACAGCTTCTTAAGTCCTGACTGGCCCATTCAGATAATGGAGAAAATGAGGGCTTGTTTAGAATTGCAGTTCTTGTTACACCATTACTTTATACACCCTAGCTTTATATTTAACATTTTTATAGTTGTTGCTTCATTACATTTTACCAATGTATGGTGCTGTGATTCATGGGGCAGATTTTGCCATTTTTAGTCTGATTTTTACATGAATAAGAGCCGGGTCACCATTGTGAGTCAGTTAAGCGTCTGCAGGTAAAAATGTGGACATATTTGGACTGATGTCATTTTTGGCAAAAGAAACCAAAATGACACTTAGGACTTTGTTCTGGTAGTGCTGATTGTGAGTGTTGGCTGCACATTGAAACCCATGAAAGTTGTATTATACTGTAAAAAGCTTAATGCATTTGAACTGAACTATAAATGAGTTTTGTATTCCGTGTGTAACTGTGAGGTCTCGACTGGCATTGTCTCCACATCTTGCTGCCTTCCTGCACTGTGTACCTGTGGCATTGCTGCTTTGTAGACTGCGCTCACCAGAGGCCTGGCAGTTCCTTTTCCCTGTACACAGTAAGACTGTCACTTTGATGAGCAGGAATGTTTTCATGTATTGTTATATTTTGGCAGGTTAAATCGCTTGCTCAGGGCTGAGGCAGAGGTGGGAACTGAAGTAGCAGTCATGTAGTTTGAAGCCCAGTATTGTCAGCCACTGCAGCGTTAGATTCAAGTTAACAGGCATCCAGTCATTAAACAAAAATTATATTAAAATACAGAAAAGGGTTAGTTAGCGAGGAAAATCCTCTTTGACATCTGGCCATTTCTACTAACTTGCAAGTTCTAGGATACATGGTAGACGGACAGGCCTGGGCCTCAGAAAAAGCTTCGCTGCTGTAGCTCCTGTCTGAGTTAGGCTGTCAGGAGCTTCATGCAAACCCACAACTTACTGATATTTATTCTGACAGATTAATTTTGGATTGTACATTTTTTTAATAAAAAACAATTAATGGACATGATATTAATTTTTGCTCTGTAGGTGCATCATTCTTTTAATTTGCAAAAGGAGCAATGCAGTGGCTGAACGGATTTTCGTTATCTTGGGGCACTAGATAGAATTTTACTTGTCCCCTGGGGGCAATCTGGCTTTTTACAGAAGCTTTTTAAATAAATGCATACATAAATATATAGATAAATCAGTAATCATATGCACTACTCCATATCCAATTCAACATCACCCTCCAGTGCCTTGATTAGTGGGCTTAGTTACCTTGCCACAAAATAGTTTTTCTCCCCTGAAAAAAATCTCAGAAACATATAAATAGACAAATATAGTCTGTCGTTGAAAATTGTTTTAATTATGGAGAAATGTAAAATCCATCAGAAAAAGGTTCAAATGATAAAGTACCAAAAAAGTACCGGTACAAGTGATGTAGCCTCTCCTCCAGGGGCTTGTCTTACTAACAGCAGAGGGTCTTCCCATTGCTGGCTGCAGGATGACATTGATGTGTCCTGGAATGTGGGAAAAACTGAAAAGTAGCCTGGTCAATGTCCGTCTCTAATTTGTTTTGAGTTTGTTTCAATTTGCACTTTTATCATTAAACGTTTAGCATATCATCATCATCATCACATCTCATCTCATTGTCTGTAGCCCTTTTCATTGCAGATCATTTGCCTGCATTTTCTAAATTAATCCAGAGAGAAGCAAATCAAGTTTGAAATATTTTTCAGAAGCTGAATCCCTGGTCCAGATGCTGGCTGGACGTCCAGACAGACTAAAGAGACATTCTGCTGCACAGAGAGAAGCGGACACCCTGCTCATGGAGGAGAGCCAAGCTCACCAGGACATTGTGTTTGTTGATGTGGTGGACACCTACAGAAATGTGCCTTCAAAGCTGCTGCACTTTTACGAGTGGTATTGTATCTCTTTTTATGTATCTTAGTTTTGTCACAAAGTTGTTCAAAAACCTTATTTGTTTCCTCTTTGCCTTTCTTTTTTTCTCCCCATAATAAAGTTCTGTGCCCTGTCCTCTGTGTGCCTCTTTTGCCAGCAGGTAATCATCTTTCTGTCCAGCTGCTTCCTGGTTTTTGGTGCACACCTTTACCCACATGCGCAATTTGCCAGATCAAGATGCATTGACCTTTGTGTTTTTTTTTTATATAAATTTTGACCTAAAATGGGTTACTAAATCTAAAATGCCACAAAGGCACAGTCTCATGAAGTAACAGGCGAGCCCTTCTCCATCTTTCTAACTGGCGGTAGATTCTAATTCTTTGTTCTTGAGTTCACTCATGGAGTTTCTCTAAATGTGGCTTTCTCTGTCCATTAAAGGTCTGTTGAAAATGCAGATTTTGAGCTGCTTCTGAAGACAGACGACGATTGTTATGTAGATATGGATGCAATGTTTGAGAAGATAAGGCGCAAACGTTTGAAGAGGCGAAACTTTTGGTGGGGAAAGTGAGTTCACTTTTTTGTCAACCCAACACTTTTATGTAAAAACCTTTAAACTTTGGGCTTTCTGTCAGAAAGATGTACGCCCTGGTAGCTACTTCATCCAAAAATGACTGCAAAAGTCAAATTTAAAATTGGCAACCAAGACTCGTCCTCCTTAGCCAGTGGTAATTTTGGAGCAGTTGCTTCTACTGTTGACCTGGTAGGTGTCTTTTTTAATCAGTCTTTTGTTTTGGTTTTGTTTTTAGTTTTCGTCAGAGTTGGGCAGTTGATCGTACAGGAAAATGGCAGGAGCTGGAATATGCAAGTCCTGCCTACCCAGCATTCGCATGTGGCTCTGGTTACGTTGCTTCTAAGGACGTCGTTCAGTGGTTAGCAGACAACGCCAAGCGGCTGAAAGCGTACCAGGTATCACAGAGGACCCATTGCATGCAGTGTGTGTACGTTAGTGAGGTGGAATTACTTTTAGTTTGCCTTGAAAAGTCAGAAATGGAGCCTAATAGCTGTGTCAACAGGAAATGTGTACAACTGACCACCATGCTTTAAGTCTGTTTTCAGTGGGAGCAGCCCCCCTTATAATACTGGTAAATGTTCTTCAAAGTAATGTGCAGGGTGGTCTTGGTTACTCTGGCCTTAATCACATTTGTTTTTTAAACGTAGGGAGAAGATGTCAGTATGGGCATATGGCTGGCAGCCGTTGGACCACAAAAATTTCAGGTTGAACTTGAATTTGTTTTTTTTGTCTTGAAGTTTAAGAAGTGTGTGAGTATTCACAGCAATGGTTTATTAATAAATGTAGTATGCAAGATTAAACCAAAAAAAGTTAATTCTATAATTTAGTGTTTGCTGTAGCTGTTCTGGTAGTTGCCTGAAGGTTTAATAGTCAGTCATCGTCCTACACGTTCCCATTCTGATTTTGCTTCCCTTCTCCCCTCTCTCTTTAGGACAGTGGCTGGCTCTGTGAAAAAGAGTGTCGAGCAGACATTCTGTCTTCCCCACAGTATTCAGCCAAGGAGCTGGTGGAGCTGTGGAATCGCAGGGTGTCCTGTGGAAACCCTTGTGGCTGCAAAGATGATCTAGAAGACTGATCCTGTGCTAGCTCAGCAGTGTAGAAAGAGAACCCAAACCTCAAATGGTCTTCAAGGGCGGATTTCTCCATGGAATTCATGAACTTGACAATATTCCTTTCTTAGGGAGGGCCTACGTCAGAGAGTTCAAACTGCATGACTGCACTGATGGTTGGCCGGGTGGTAAGTAGGCAAAGCTCACCATTTAAGGCCGAGAATGCTCTTGTTCTAGACCATTAAAAGACATCCTCAACGGAGAGTAAATATTTAATATCCAAATCAACAAATGCTGGGTTACAAAGATGTTCAAGTGGTGTGGGTCTGAGGCTGTGCTTTTCTCTTTGTTTTTAATAACTTGATTTCTTAAGGGATGCTTTGTGGAGTGCAGACTTTTTTAGGATTTGTCTTCAGCTGGGGAGTCCTGAGTCCTATGACACACCTCAGATACTCCTGATCAGATCACACATGGCTGATGTATGCAGCGTTGTGTTTATGATCTCCCTCCAATGAAAAATGACTTCAATGCTGAGAGCCCTTTGTTTGGCAATTTTTAACATGGTGGTCTGTACAAGATCAGTCACTTTGATGTACAACATTAGTTCCTTGTGCAGTCCAATTGAAAATTTCCATTTACAGTATAAATAAGATTTCCGTCCTTTACTAGGACTTTTTAACTTTTATACCTCACTCAATGTTGAAACAACATGCAGGTTGCTTGTGCCATTTCTGACAATTACACTGCTAAGTCCACGTGTCTCTGAAAGGACAAGTTATTAGAAATTAAACAGGGTGCCTGTATTACTCTACAAAAAACCTGGCAAACCAAAGATATTTAAATACTGCGGGGTGCTGAGAAGAAAGTGTTAAAGGCCCAGAAATTAGAAACCTCGCGTTCCAGATCACTCTTCTGTTTTGTACAGAGCCAAGAAAGCACAAAGAAAAATGCAATAAATACTAAATAGCTAAGTGGTGTGCTGTACTTCTGGGAAATAAGCGATTCAAAAGAACACCTTTTTTAATAAGCCGCGTTGGGGGTCTTATTTGATCCTGGGGCACCAACCCAGCCCCACAAACCCCAAAAGAATCTTTAAAGCCTTTGTCTTCAACACCAAACTGTTACAATTTGTTGTACATTTCACTTGAAAATAAATTTTGCACAAATTTAGACCCCTCCAGTGTGCTAAATATTGACTCACAGGTTTAGTTTTCTGCATGTCAAAGTCTCTGCTGTTTAGTTTTATACGCAATTACTGGAGTCAGTTGAAGCATTTTGAGCTCACCCTGCAGTGATGAACTTCAAATAAGGAGGCTTAGCCATTTCTATCAAAGTTAATGAATGAATGCACTTTTGAGTATTTTGAAAATTTCTACAGTTACCACAAGTTTTATTAAACTGTAAATATTGGGAATTCATTTGATTGCATTTTCTCCACTAAAACAAAAAACGTTTGGGACGAATAACAGGAATTGCTCTATAAGTCAGCTACGTGAGTCTGTTGTGTGTTTTGTAAAAGCCCAGGATATTTTGCCGAGTTGACACTTTTCAGGGTACAAAGGGAAGTGAATTGTCTCTTGCACTTTATTTCTTTCTCTAGTATTGCTAAAAAGACAAATATGCAGTGTAGTGTTTGAAGGACCCCAGGCCACCCCACACTTACACAATCACGGTGGGCACCCAACTCCTGTAGCCTGAATATTCTGACAAACGTGTGGTGGGGGGACGGTAAACCTTACCTATTTATTTGGATACAAATGGCAGTGTGCTGAATGAATGTAGACGTTCGTGAACAGATGACTTTGTGTAAATGTGATATTATCCTTTTGTACAAAAACCAGCACTGTTTTTATTAAACTAAAAACTGTTGCTAATGTGCACAGGTAAACGCTCGTCAGTTTCAATGCACCATCCCAATTATATATGTATAATTTTGTATTCTTTGTGTTGTAGGTGACTGCAGATTTTAAATGGCTGTTCAGGTTTCTATTGAGCATACCATGTAATGTTTTTTATGTACAGCAAGTAGCATATATTTTTGGTTAAATTCAGCCAGCGTGCTCAGTAAGCTTTACATAAGAGGCAAGTGACTGTGTGTGTTTGTAATGAAGCTTTCAAAAAAAGCAAATCCAAGTCTGTCCAAACTGAGCTTCCTCCGTAGACACTGCCCTCTCAATGCAGTCCGACTGCAATTCAGACAAATGAAATCAACGGTGCCTTACATTGTGACTTTGTAAAACAGTGCAAATAAAATCAATCAATCAATCCAGACGTGTTTGCTCTGTGTGCATAGTGCTATCTATCACAACATATATCATCGTAATTATTCTAATATTCTGATGCTACATCTATATTTTTAGAAGATTTTTTGTAATTGTAATGAAATTCTGTAATTTAGTAACACTTATTTCACCAGTACTGTGCTGTATTTCCCTTCTCGCTGGTCCTGTGGTAATGTAGTGCTGGAGTTTGTATGGTGCAGTTGAACAGCCAGCAGGCTCTGCCTAGAAATGCACTTCTGCTGTAGGAGGTCACATTCTCCATCTTCTTTACTAGCCAATCGCTGAGAGGTTAGCGCAGCTCTTTGCATAGACTTTACCTTTTTTTTTTTTAATTATTCCCTAGCTACGGTTTACTTATTTACAATACTTTTCCAAAAATGAGTCACATGTTCACATTAAACTACAAAATGGCTACATTGCTGTAGGAATGTGCAGTTTTAAAACAACTGAGCATATGTTGTCAAAGCCCTGACCGTTTTGAAGGAGTACATAAAGGTAAAGTAAGCTCAGTGGTGACCCTTACAGCTCCACACTGCCTAACATTCCAAAGACTACCAGATGACTTGGCCTGGAATCCATGATATGTTAAGGTGAGTTCACTAAATAAAAAAGGACTGTGCTTTGAATATTCATAAGTAAAACTATCTGAATCACAAACTGATGTTAATTATATTTGTCCATGAATACTTATTAAATAATTCCAAAAAGTCTGTCCACTTCCTTTCATAGCTTTTCCGATGGTTGTGCTGCTTCCAAGTATGTATTTTCGTATTAAAGCATTTAACCAATCACATTTCAGCCATCATTTGTTGCCAGGCAGACAGGCTTTCACAATCCGTTGTGTAGGCACTCGAACACAATAAATGTCGATTAACCTGTTGCTTCAACCAATCAGATTTTGAGTTGGTGTCAGTAGGGCCCTCTAGCAGGCGTACGGCAACGTCACCGTATTCAGACCCATTGATTGGACAGAAGCCGATATGAGGAACTCTACGAGGCCAATGAACGCACCGCAAACGCTCCGAGCAAAAGATCCTCGCGTGCACTATGGCCAACTCCATGGCAGGATTCTGGACAATATTATTTGCCAGACACAGACCAGATTTCAAGACCACTAAAACCTGATGTTTGTCACGCTCCTCGAGCCCCAGAAGTTTCGAGAATACAAGAAAAATTTCACGCATGCAGCCTTCTCTAGTTTAACACAAGAGCCACGGAGCGTTTTTTGATCTGTCTCGGCTAAAAACAGAACTAACTGTAATGTATGCCATGGATGATTTTGCAGGAAAATCTCCCACTGATCTCCTTGACTTCCTTCATCAGAAAAATCTGAATGAGAGCATGGGGCGGCTGTTCACATTGGTATATTTGGCGGTGAGCATTCCCATGTACACTGCTTCTGTCGAGCGGACATTTTTAGCCCTAAAGCGAATTCAAACTTATGCCAAAAATACGACAGGGCAGGTTCGACTTTCAGCATTCGCTTCGATGGCGCTAGAAAGGGACATTTTGAGGGAACTGAAGCGCACGGATAATCCGTACGACAGAGTAATTGAACTGTTTTTGAGGAAAGAGAGGAGGATGGATTTTGTTTACAAATCAAAATTTTTGGTGAGTAAAATGTTGCGATTTTACTAAATATTGCAAGTTTATGAGTTATTATTGATGTTTGTGTGTCGTGGCTGTGGCTGCAGTAGAAAGGAACTTGACAAGAAATAAATGTCACCATATTTATAAAAATTCCATTAAAACACAAAGTGAATTGTTTGCGGTGAGCTGTTGAACTTGCACTGTAGCCATAATGATGGAAATCTTGCATGTTAATGGGTTAAATTTTACTTTACATTTTTTTAATTCAAGAATTTCCAGTACATATTCATGCAAATTAATATATCCACTGTAATATTTATGTCTTACACAATGAAGCCACTACTAGTGTCACTGATTTTTGCTGCATAAACCTGGTGTACAATACTGAATCATCGGGGACTTGTATAAAAACAGTTGCTCATGTGAGACAGTGCAGACAGACTGGGGCCCACCCTGCTGATGCCTCAAGAGACAGCTTCATATTCACCGTCGCAGGCACACAGACGTCAGGAGTCAGGTCCACCGCACAAGCACAGTGTCACCGTCTTCAATGGAGAAGAACTTCAGGGATCTCAAATCATTATCCAAGTCTACCTCCTTGTCTTCTATCTAAGGAAGGTAAAAATGAAGACACCTTGGTCAAGTGATTAAAGGTGCAGTGTTTACCTTCACAAACAGAATGAACCATGGAGTGAGGGACGTTCAGCATTGTTGCATCTTGTGTGTAACATCTGGCACCTGGCTTTGGAAGAGATGCATGCTGTAGCAAATTATTACTATTTTTCTTTTAGCCTACAACTACTAAAATTCAAAACCCAAAAGCCAAAGTTGCTCCACCCATACAATACATGAATCTGCTTGGTTCATTTAAGAGTCGTGGGGACACAAGGGCTGCGCCATTAAACAAATTAACCCAGAGTATCATAATCCCAAATAGTGGTGACTACTCCTTCACCTTTAGTGCTCCTGCTCTTGACTTGACAGAGCTTTCCCAGTTACAAACAGCAAATCAGGGTTGTATCCAATCCTAGACACAAGACGTTGGTGAACAATTGGTACTTGCATCCTTTTCCAGAGTTTGATCCATAACATCTTTTAAAAAGGGTTTATCTCTTGCTCTTGAGTTTTCAGCAGCCACCACAAAAAATAACTATATGTAATGTTGAATCTAAATCCCTGCCAAATTCTAAATGTCTTGCCATCAATGTGGTATGATGTTGTTGTCAATACAGATGACGTTGATCAATAAAAGCACACTGCACTTCTACATTTATAGAGACAGACAGCTACCTTAAACTCGAGCACACATTCCAGTATGTGAATGCAAGCAGCACCAATTCCCAGTACATTTAGGTCCACAATCCAGATAATAGCCTTAAACATTCACATCTGGTGTAATAGCAAGGGCAGAGGAAGGGGCTCATACCAGAACTGTTCCAGAACTAGAGACTGACTTAAGAACTAGCAAATAAAATCTTTAGGAATGTGTCAGGCTAAAGACCAAGAGGACTCTACCTAAATATACGCAGACATCCTTCAGATTTTTGTTGGCAACAAACAAAATAACAGGTCGGGAGAAAAAGGGCCTCACTAGACACAAAGTTAGCAAACGAGCCTAATGATGTTAAACTACTGGTAATCACTTAGTCAGCAGAGAATTCACGCTTCTACTTTTTGGAGACAATGAAGTGCAACTGTTGTTACTGTCAAGATGCAGGACCCATGGCTCATCTTCACCTCACTGTATTTATAACGTCTAGGCTGTTTACAGATTAACAAAACAACATCTTGTCTCTTGGAATGGTCGGGCTCTTTGTCCCAGATAGTCAACAGTGCTGTGAGAATGCAGGGCTTACCTTTGCCCTTGTGTAAGTCAGGTTTAGCTCAGTAGCAGGAACCTTTAACAGACGAGAAAGCAGCCCCTTCACTTTCTGAACAGTCATGGAATCTTAAACGCAAGAACAATAAACATTAAAAGATACTTTTGTAACCTCATATGTGTAAAGTGGGCAAATTACTTAGAAGTACATCACAACTAGGATGGTCCAAAAACAGATTCAGGTTCTCCACAACACTAGTGTTATTCCTTTATCATGTTTAAAACATTACATTTGAATAAACATAACATTACTCCATTTGGCAGTTTTAATGTCATCCGAACTAACGGCAGCCATCTGTTCCACACTTGCACACCTACAACATTAGTGCTGTCATTGATGAAGCTGGCAGAATCTGCAGTGGTTCTGAACCAGTCATTGTCCTCGGTCAGTCTGTCACTGTACTCTGACGTCGTTTTGCAGTTCATTTTCAAACCTGTTTAGGCTTTTTTTTTTGAGCATTTCTCAGGCAGTTGTCATGTTTTTTTCAAGCATTTTTATAGTTTTCAAAGAAGCATTTTTGCAGGGAAAATACGATTGGCATCATTTCTGCTTTGTAGGTTGTGAGGTGCTGTCGTGTTGAAGTGATGGTTTTCTTCTGTGACTTTAGTGCTTGTACATCAGCGTCATGAGTGCAGCCTGTCCTGTGTTAAAGGTAGTCAAGAGGACAATTCTGGATTCTCTGTGAAGCAGGAAACATCCGATGGACAGTAAGTGATATGTGGGGGAAAATGAGGCATCCTATTATTTCACCCAAAACAAAACGCCTGAACTGGTCACCTAGTAACAGCAGGTGAGGAAGGGGTTAACGTGACAAGACATGAACACCCAGCATTTGTTGTATTCCTTTACTTTTAATCCTGTGTGTGTTGAGTGAGGGTTCATTTAATCTGCCCAGTTCAGAGCCAGTGGTTATCACAGCAGTAGTGGGTGGAAGGCAAGAAGCACACATGGTGGACGGTACGGGATTCATAGCCAAGCAGAAAAGAGTGTGCTGCGCACAACTTGGTAACAGAAGCATATTAATAAAGGGTCTGTTTAGTTTTCATCCAGTTACAGTGTTAGCTAAATATATTTTGAAACAGTTTAATCCGGTAGCACAGTGGGCAGTGTTCACCCAGGGGCTCAGATTGTTATTTACTTCACAAAAGATTAATTGTCTTTATGACGTTTCACTGACACATTTTAGTATTATTACTAAGTGTTAACATGTGAGAATTCTCAGTTCAACACCCTTAATATCGCCATTCAATCCAGGAATGCACAGGCACATGCAAATCCCGTATGGCGCTGCGAGGTAGAGCTCTGTGCTAGCACTCTGCCTATTTGTTAAAACATCTGTACAAACTTTAACCAGATTAAAACTTAACATATACGTAGTAACTTTTGTGAATTCTTAGCACTTGCTTGCAAGCCAATCACCATAATTAGCTATCACTAGAAGTGTGTGTGACAACATTGTTGTTTCAATGGCTGCTTGAGCCAGGCAGAGGCAGTCAAAAGCCTCCAAAACACGCCAATGTCTTTCACCAGAGTTTTATGAGCATCACCATGGACTTTAATGGAACAAGCATTTGGCAGAAAATGCTCTCAAACTGCTGAATGAATAAGTTTTGAAAACACTTGTTGAGAATATTGTCATTGCAAATAACAGTGAAGAGCTTTTTGTGTTAGAAAAACCCTGAGGTGGGAAGCGGCCCTTGTTCCTCCTCCAGCTGTGTTGTTCATTGGCATCACGCACACCAACAGTTCACAACAATTGTTGAAGATTGGATCTTTTGTCCACTATTATCATCATTATTAGTTCCTCAAGAAAAAACAGAGACCCTTCTTTGTCGTTCTTTTGTTACTAGGCCCTCCTTCTTCAGCTGTAGAGATTCCTTTGTTAGCTGAAGACGAAGAGGAATGTCTGGTAACATTGGCTGATTGAGGCTTCTTTTACTCCGTGTTCAAAATGGGCTAAACTAAAATGGGCTAAAACTCCTACTTATTATCTGAATGATCTGTTTCTTTATTTGTTTACTTATCACTTAACCAGTTATGAACCCCCACACAAGAGGATACCTGTGTAGTAACAATACAAATAAAATGTTCAGAATGGAGCAACTTGTAAATGTCTCATATTCAGTTTCAAAGGTAAGCAAACGGGCTCAAATGGACAAAAACAAGCCTTGCGAAGAAATGATTCTACAACTATGTGGACCACCCTAGTGCTACGCAGACCCAATTAACTTCTAGACATGAAGAATGCACACAAAAACACAAGTGTTCAGTAAAGGGCTAGGCCTTCCATCTTTGCTGCAGTTAATAGCTAACATTGTCAATCTTTTTCTTTCTAATTTCCTGTTAAATTACTGAGGTCTACTACTGTATAAAGCCCTGTAGTGCAGCTCTGGATTTGGTTGTGAACATTTGTCACCGATGTGTTGAAAGCCCAATGAGAGCTGTGCTCCATGACACTGAGGGGAGCTGCTCCTAGGCAAGAGAAGCCTGAATAATCTGAAAAAAGACTGCTGCTAATGTGACCTGGCAGTGACTTTTCTACATGGTGCCACCTGCTGACTTTATTCAACGTTATTTTGTATACATACTTGGTAGCTTCTTCTCAATAGGTGCATCTGGCCGTCCTGGAAACCTGAAAGTAAGAGCTGGTGGAGGAAGAGAAGACAAAAGTGCATCATAATCTTTCATTCTGAATGTGTAGCATTAATAAAGACGGGTGAACTATGGGAGTCAATGGAAAAAGAGCTTCAAGCACATTTAACCACATTTATAATAAACATTAAGTACAAGTGCCTTTATCTAAGTTAGCAAATAAAATATTAAAATCATACACAATTGATAGTATTCTTGCATCACATGTCCAAGATTTGGGGGCCTTCTTAATAAAATAATGTTTAATGGAAGTGGGAATAGATGTCTGTTGAGACAGAAACCCATGTGTGTCCCTGTGTGAAAGTTCAACAGTGAACTAACAGGCAGACATTGCTGGGCTCCATTTATGCTAACAAATCACTTTGATTCCTGTCTGTTGAAACAAATCAGCACCTTGTACCCATTATGTACCATTTGTAAAATATTATGTCATTTGTAAAAAATTAGTACTTCTACATTACCGAGAAAATACCACAGTGCTCTGTGCCTACACTCAATGAAGGGCTCTACAGAAAAATAAACTGAACCGAATTGAATTATTAGGACAATCAAAGAGGAGCAAATGAAGAACTGTTTAACATAATCACTCAAAGGGCTCATCAAAATTTGAAGTTTTTTGATAGGCCTCGCGATGAAGCGTTCTGTGAAGTAAATGATACGAGGTCCGAGTTCAGTAAAATCAGACTAGTCCAATAGAACCACCCATCCAACTGTAAAAAGATTTCTTTTTAATTAGTCTACCCCTCTGGCCTAACAGCACCTGTGGTTTGGAGGGGGCTTATGTGCAAATTGAAGGGGGGTGCTCTCAGAATATGCAATCTGGGACCCCCCAACGGTTTCACCTTTACAGTCAATGCTATCATCTTAGCTTTATCAGACAGTGTTTTTACACCTGAGAATTAAGAGGTTGAGAAATGACCGAGCATTTAAAAATCTGAGCTCATCACAGCTGCTTCGCAAATGTGCGGGTGACGACAGCAGCAGCAGCAGCTCCAAATGGAAGAGTTGAAGTACCTCTGGCCTGAATTCAGACGTGAGAACAGAAGCATGGCTGAAAGTGAACAGTGGATAAGAGTTGCCAAATGACAACACTTACTCAGAAGTTGATTCTTCAGTGCAAATGGTTGTTGCTGTTTAAGCTCACCTTCTTCAGGTGGACCAAACTCTGGGGAAAAAGGAAAAAAATAAATAAATAAATAAATTGGCGCTGAAAGGGCAAAGGTCCCAGAACTCCGTATGTGGAAGGTGTTTTTTTTTTTTTGAAACATTAATTGTTTTTCTTGATTCTACACAACACAGCCAAAAAGAATACGGCCCATAGAACATCAACCATGGTGATACATGCAATGAGCTTTAATGTACCTGCCATTACCATCTCACATATATTAGGGTGTCCTGAAGACAAAGTGCTGTTATTTCTGTATGGTGGGATCGAAACGTTTGCAAATACCCTTAAAAGAAAGTCTGCAATGTGCATTTATATACTTACATGTGCACTCATTTTAAACTGTAGAGCAGAGGGTTAAATCAAGGAAAATAAATGGGCCTGTGACCCAAACATTATGGAGGCCACCATATAGGCAAATCTGAATTGTGTGTCACTTAACATGCTTGTCTGTTAAGACACTTGATTTGAATCTGGAAAATACCGTAGAATTCATTAATATTGATTTCAGTGACAAAAAAGGTTGACTTTGTACCCAGTGTTATTAGTCTCTCTTTTTTATACCCCCTCCCCTTTCATGGTGAATGCCATCCAGATGAAGGTGATGACCTGCTCAATCAGCATCGTCCAATTGAAACTCTCAGCTGGTAGGCTGCACTGACTACATGGCTTAAAATATTAAATGAGAAAAGAAAAGACAGACTTGAACTAAAAAGCCCTAAGCTAAGAAGTAAAAAAAGAGTAAAGGCCTATTGGGAACACTCACTTTTAATGAGAAATTGGAATCGGGGATGCTGCGCAATGAAAGACTCATTGGGGTGATTCTTGTCCTCATCCCAGTGACCTCCAGCTTCTAGCCACTCCTTGCCAAACAATTTACGATAATCCAGCTCTGCACCTTTTCTCTCATCTGGCAAAACCTATGATGTGAACAGTTTAGGAGAATAAGCAAATCAAAAATGTCAGGACTCCAATGACTGTGACTGTTCTGATACATAGCTCTGGAGAAATGCATGGACTATGACATTGCAATTTCTTTCACCAAGACACATGATTTTTATATCTCTTAGTAGTATAAAGTGGCATATGATGACAACATGTCCCCCACCATTCATTACTGAAACTTCCAATTCATGAAATCAGGCAAACCCTGGTACCTCGGATTTGTTTAAAAACAGTAGTTGGCCTATTTTTGCGATGATAAGCTGCCTGATGGTCTCGGTGCTCTTCTCACTCGTCATCAGGGGATTGTATAAGCATGACAGCTGCTGCAAGCTCTGTAACTTTTCCAGTTCATTCACAAATGACCACTGAGAATTGATAAGACACAGAAATTACTAACATCTTTATAGCATCTGTTCCAGTACAGCCGTGCATGGTAACAAAATGAACAAGTGTACCTGGGAAATGTGATTTTTATCAACAGCTAAAAACTTCAGAGATGTAAACATTGCAGATTTGCAGCCTGAAAAGGAAAAAAGTTATAATTTTCTATTTCACTCTGAACATGTATAGATCTTTTCTTTAAATATTGTGATTCACTAATAATTATTCCCTAATATTATCATGGAGACATTAAAACACAGATACAAAATACCAACATGGCATTGTTACTAAATACCAATTCATGACCACTCAAGGCCATGACCGTGCGTTCTTTACAATAAGGAAAAAGAAGTGGAGTTCTGCTGTGGTTCTCACCTGGCTGGGCATCACTAAAACACACACTGGAGAGCTGGTTGTTTGACAGTATTAGTTTTTCCAATCTGAAATCAGACAGACAAGTGTTAAGACCGTACTGCTAATAATTTCAATATCCCAACACAGACCTACTTGGAGTGCAGGTCACAAGGTATAAAGGAGATTAGCTCGTCCTTTATGAGCGTCCACTGGCGTCTCCTCCACTCCATCATGCTCTGTGACTCACTGTGATTAAGTAAATGTCCACTTCACTCCTGTCCTTTTTCCTGCTCCTTTACATCTAAGCAAGTGACTTTAAAGGTGTAATTGGCCCTCAGATTCCACACTTCTCCTGCGGCAGCAGTCATTAGGTGAACGCTTCCCTGCTCGTGTGCTAGTGGTGACAGAATGCTGTTATTTTAAATGATTATGTTGTTCTGTATACTTAGTGAGAATTTCCTTCAAAGCCTTTTATGAATGGAGAGCTGAATTAGAGCAAAGACTGCAACAAACCGTTTATGATTTTCTTTACAACGTATCATCATTGTAATCTGAGGAAAACCAACTGGATAACCAAAGTAATTGCATGAGCAAACGAACTACTCGCAACAGAACCTTTTGAGAACAAAGAAAAAAAGGATTACGCAGGATTTGTAAAATCTCAGTGTTTGTACTCTGAAATCATTTTACAGGAAGTAGTTAGGTGTTATAAAAGATGCCTCCTGTCTTGGTTTCTGCTAAATGTCTTAGCTGTATTTAATTGTGCTGCTTTTTACTTTAGAGTAGAAATCAAGGGCTGTAATGAAGGGCGTCCCATGATATGTACGGTGCCTGCTCTTACTGTATGAGTTTACTTTCCCACGTACCACTGTAACGTGATGGCTTAGTGCTGTCACACCAATAGCTTTTCATTTGATTTGCTGCGAATCATTTGGTCAGTTACCACTCCTTGTATATAAAAGAGACTGTGCGTCTGTGGCAGTGACAGTGACAGCTCGCCAACAAAAACATTTATTTGAAATTTTGAGTGTTTCCTCGAGATCAAGTATGAGCAGAATGGGCAGATCTGAACAGAACTAA
Source organism: Polypterus senegalus (assembly GCF_016835505.1). NCBI lineage: Eukaryota > Metazoa > Chordata > Cladistia > Polypteriformes > Polypteridae > Polypterus > Polypterus senegalus. The sequence goes on along the minus strand of NC_053169.1, from coordinate 53,193,041 downwards.
AGAAGAGTCATCGACAGGTGTACAATGTTCTTCACAGTTGTTTGTTAGCATGTGATGGTCGCACAAAGGTTTACACATTTCAATGACAAACAAAACTATTTAGTTTTTATATGTATTTGAGAAGCAATGAATATTTCTAACACAATTTAAAAGGACAAACAATGAAGAAATGCTCCAGTTTTAATCTTTGAAAAACTTCTTTACTGCTTCAGCAGGTATGTTTGGGGTTGCTGTAGGGTTGTCCAACAAGTTTGGAAACATTTGCTTCAACTCGAGCTGATGTGATGCTTCTGTGGACTTTACAACTTATTTTCCTACTGCCAACAACAGCCGCAACATCAATGAAGAGAAGTGTGCCAGGAAAGCAGCCATACAGGCCCTAGTGGCTGCAATGCCCCTGGGTTGGTCTGGGTGTGGGCCTGGTGGCTTAGGGTATGGGGGCGGCCGTCCCCGGATGGGGATATGGGTGGGGCCTTGGGGATTGGGTCCTGGCATGTACGCTGCCGGGAAGAGGGCCGGAACGTGCGGCAGTTCATGTTTCTGTTCATAAAGTCGTCTTCTGCCGATAGTCGTCTCTGACACACACACACATCGGCCCCCTGAAGACTGTGTATGATCTGTCAGACTGGCGTTTGGGACTTTTTCTTGACCATAGCGTGGATTCTTCATCCATCAGCAGTGGAGGTCTCAGTCCCTTTGTGATTCCTGAGCTCACCAGTGTGTTCTCTCTTCTTAATAATGTTCCGCACAGATGATTTTTGGTAATCCTAAAGTCTGGCTGATATCCCTTACTTATTGTTTCATTCTTGTTCTGCATCATAATGGCTTCTTTTACTTTTATTGGCAAAACTCTGGTTCTCATGTTGAAAATTAGCAACAACAGATTCCAAAGGTGATCAAATGTTTACATACAAGACAAGATGCCAAAAGCTCTCTTATTCCTGCACAAATGAAGGATTAAAGTCTCCAGAGCAATCCCAAAAATCCCTGACTAAATGTCAATAAAAGGTGCTCTAAATCTGAGAATATGCGCTTTACTCACACTTGTGGATTACAAATGTAAAACCATGGAGTGTAAGGACACATCAAGAAAAATGTCTTTGTCCCAATAATGATGGAGTGTGCTGTAATTTAGACAGCATTTAACTAAGTCTTTCAAATCATATCTGTTTAATATGGTAGTGGTATTTGTGTGAAACTAAAAGGGGGTGAGACATCTACAAGAAGTAGAGGTAATTCTTAAATTTGAATGGGAAGAATTAAACCCCAAAGACAGCAGTAAATTAAAACTCTCAAAGCACTACAACCCCATGAGCACTATTCCAAAAATCTGTTGGTGTTTGACAGCCTTTTATCAGCTAACATTCTCCTCCTGGCCTCGGCGCCACTTGGGGTCGGACTGCTTTATGCTACACTTTCTTGTCCGGTGGAGATGACAGAAATGAAATACAACAGTTGAACAGAGCAGTCAGAATATTACTGTATCCACATCAGTGACATGCAGTGCGTGTGCTCCACTGGTATTCTGAGACAGCCACATTTCAAATCAAAACAGGGTGTGGCAGTAACCAGGGCAGAAAGGACCACGTACGTGGTGGGCAAGACTAAAAGCAAGCCAGCTCTGGACAGGGTAATGGTCCAACGCAAGGCAGGTTCACTTACAAAGGGCCCACTTGGAATCAGTAAATAACGTGACACACACACGGAGGGAGTGGAAATGAAACACAGAAACGGCATGGACTTCGAGTCTCGATGCTGGATCCATCAGGTGGCAGCAACACAAACCACTGTGCCACCAACTGCTGCCCCCATCATATACTGTATTACTGGCACATTGGTTTCTTTGTAATGATACACCATAATAATTCATCGAGACACTTATGATAATTAAAGCTGCTTGTATTCCAGACTTTTCATTAAATTTTAAAATGCTGCGAAACCTAACTAAAAGAAGAACGCTTATGTTCCAGATTTGAAAACAAATATACTTTATACAGTATATTTTATGCCCAAATCAACAACTAATAAATATAGATTGCAAACAAGTTAAACAATTTATCTTAATTTTATAACTTACTATGGTATTAGTTACACATTTTGCTACATCTTATTATTCACTCCTTGCTGCTAACAGAAATCATACATTTTTAAATGCATGCAGGAATCTGCTGCTGTGCACGCCATGTCACAAGACTATCAATGGCAAGTTTTTATTATAATACCTTGTGATGATAGTCGGAGGCTAATAACTTTAATCTGGAGGTTTCTTAAGGTTTAGTCTAATGATAACATTATCCATCCATATAATTTCAAAAGTGCGTATTTTTTAACCGCAATGTGTGCCTTTAAGAAAATAGGTCACTGAGATAAGAGTCGAAATGGCTTTAGAATTTCAACATACAGGGGACACAAAGGAACGGGCAGAGCTTGGTTTGGGATAGCTTGCTGCATTTAAAAGGATTTCATGTCACCTCCTGTGGCCGGGATTATCATCATCTGAAACTATTCGCTTGCAGTCTGAGCCTGTGAATAGAAGAGAGGCTCACCTCCAACTTTTCGGGTAATTCGGACCAGTGGTGAAAGAAGATGACGGCTCCTGGTACGAATACTTCAGCAGTGTACTGGAATGTGGCCTTCAGAATAAGCACTGTAATTTACTGGAGCTTCTCTTTAAAATGGATTATGCTGACATGTGAAATGAACGGGAGAAGTTACTAGCTGCAGTCGTGGTGGAACTGCCATTTCCTTATTAGGAGTATTGATTGTTTTTTGCTTATGTGTGTGTGTGTGTCTTGTCATTTATACGAGAGAATAGCTCTGCATCATTTTTGTAGTACATTAAGAATACTTTACAATAAAACTGAAAATTCCAGCTCTGGCTTGGTTGTATGTATATATGACAGATGGGAGGGGATTAAGGTTGGTTGATCAGGCTCATGACCTGTGTTTCGTGTGCAATAGTATTCAGTTAACGCTTGATCTGCGACAGGCTTAAATCATGTAGCCAGTAAGCATGTTAAAATTGTACTGTAAAAAAATTTAAAATACATGAAAATTCAGATACAGATTTGGACAGTGTATAAACTCTGCAGACCTCCAAATTACAACCAGATTGGTTTCATTCGGTGAGGGTAGGTGGAGTCGGTCTTTATACTCAAACCTGCAAATTTTAAAATAACTGCAAGTATTCTGGACCCTCTAACAAACACAACTAGGATGGAAGATGGCTTGCATGGATTTCTTTCAAACTAGAAGTATGATTTGTTGCAAGGCTGGTTTTGTATGTGGAAATTTTATTTTATTTTCATGCTACATATAAATCATACAAGCACAGAACAAAATTTGACCCAACAATGCTACAAATGATGTATGATCGTAACGTAGCTTTCATGTAGTCTTGGCAGATGTGTGAATGAAACTGGACACTGACAAAGCCAGAACCTGAAGTGGTCAATTAGCTGTCCTCAGGGAATGTGAGAAGTGACCGCACCGTCATCTCAATGAACAGACACGGCATGCATTAGTGAGGAGAGGAGCAACACAAAATCCATGAGAGGCCACTTTATAAAACATTTGCCCTTGCATGTGATAAGATTTTGTCATGTATATTAATAAAAGAATATTGATGCTCAGTTAAATATTGCTTTTCCTGTAGAAATAACTCTGTATAATTACCACTGGAGTCCGTTTATAAAAAAAAAAAGACATTGGCAGTGCCCTTTTTGTATCACCTTAATGCAGTGTGTAGAACTGCTGCAAATGCCCAGTCACACAAGGCTGTTGCACAGAAACAAATACTAAGTTACTATATAGTAATGTTTTGTTCAGCTTCCCCAAACAGTAAATCAATAGTTTTACATGAGGAGTGTGCGCGGTAAAAAAAAGTCAGCCTGAACAATCTAAATAGGGTTATTCATGCAACTGAACATCTTCAAAACACTGGTGTGATGCTATAACAATATTTAAAGATATCAGCTAATTAACAGCCCACAGCATACCACAGTTATAGAATTAATACATCTCGCATTTTCTTACTGCAGCTTTCAAATCCATTACAAAAGTGACATTTCAAAGAAAATATGACATCATTTGAGTAAAATATATGGACATTACCATGGTCATACTAAAAGTGGAATATTTGCTCACTAATGACATCGTCTTGCTATTGCAGGTAAGTTACTGTGAACTAAACACAATACGCATTCACACTTTACAGGCCGACAGGTAGTGGAACTGCAGACAATTTATTGTGAAATAGCACTGAGCCTCCCAGCAGAAATTATCTGTAATCTAACACCCCAGTGTCTTTTCACACATAACACAACTGTAACCAGACCAATTTCCTCTTAAAATGTCAAGTTTATACATAAGCAGGGAAAAGAAAAAAAATCACATAATGGAGAGCTCAAAGTATCAAAGAAAAATAGAGAAGAAAAATCAGTAATGCCCACCTACTATTCTCTAGTTTTTTCTTAACACTCCCGATCAGTCTTCACCTCTGTCCCTCCACTAGACTAGTGAAGGTAGTTTTAAAGTGCATTTTACAGTCTCCTTTGGACACTAAGACCCTCGGCTAGGAATCCTGCTGCACCTGGAGCCCAACTTAGCCACTCAAAGAGGGGTTTCTTTGGGCTACTGGTCTTAAATAAGCAACCCAAGCCCAGTCAAAATCTGTGTGCCTTGATTTTGTGGGCCTTTTGTAAAGTGCTGGCCTCCTTCCCAAATGTTGGACGTTTTCTGAGATGCTGTTAACCTTAAGCCACTCTTGTCCTCTGGTGTTATACATGCAGTTTTTCCATTCTCTGGCAGCATCTACCTTCCCACACACCAGTGTGTAAAAATTCACTTCTGTTGCCCAGGAAAGGTTTCTCTTCCTCTTTAACCCACTTTGAGTTATTACATTGTTATGTGCCACCTGCACCGGTGGCAATCCTTTAACAAGCAATGACGGGAAAAAAGAAAAAAAACAAAAGGATC